>NW_027276100.1:0-44705 GCF_030028105.1 Mobula birostris | reverse complement strand
GCTCTGAATCTAATGCTCTGGAACTCCTGCACTGAAACTCCTGCCCTGAAGCTCCTGCCTTGAAACTCATGCCCTGAATCTCGTGCCCTGAAACTCCTGCCCTGAATCACCTGCTCTGAAACTCTTGCCCTGAAACTCCTGCACTGAAACTGTTGCCATGAATCTCATATCCTGAAACTCACGCCCTGAATTACATGCCCGGAATCACCTGCCCTGAAATTCATGCCTTGAATTTCATGCTCTGAAACTCCTGCCCTCAAGCTCATGCACTGAAACTCATGCCTTTAATCACATGCACTGAAACTCCTGCCCTGAATCTCCTGCCTTGAAACTCTTGCTCTGAATCTCATGCTCTGGAACTCCTGCACTGAAACTCCTGCCCTGAATCTCATGCCCTGAAACTCATGCCCTGAATCTCATGCCCTGAAACTCCTGCACTGAAACTGATGCCATGAATCTCATATTCTGAAACTCACGCCCTGAATTACATGCCCGGAATCACCTGCCCTGAAATTCATGCCTTGAATTTCATGCTCTGAAACTCCTGCCCTCAAGATCATGCACTGAATCTCATTCCTTTAATCACATGCACTGAAACTCCTGCCCTGAATCTCCTGCCTTGAAACTCTTGCTCTGAATCTCATGCTCTGGAACTCCTGCACTGAAACTCCTACCCTGAATCTCCTGCCTTGAAACTCATGCTCTGAATCTCGTGCCCTGAAACTCCTGCCATGAATCACCTGCTCTGAAACTCTTGCCCTGAAACGCATGCCCAGAATCTGATGCCCTGAATCTCATGCTATGAAACTCCTGCACTGAAACTCCTGCCCTGAATCTCCTGCCCTGAAACTCATGCCCTGAATCTCATGCCCAGAATCTGATGCCCTGAATCTCATGCTATGAAACTCCTGCACTGAAACTCCTGCCCTGAATCTCCTGCCCTGAAACTCATGCCCTGAATCTCATGTCCTGAATCTCATGCTCTGAAACTCCTGCAGTGAAACTCCTGCCCTGAATCTCCTGCCTTGAAACTCATGCCCTGAATCTCATGTCCTGAAACTCATGCCCTAAATCTCATCCCCTGAAACTGCTGCCCTGAATCTCAAGCCCTGAAACCACAGACCTGAAACGCACGCCCTGAAAATCATGTCCTGAATCTCATGCCCTGAATCTCCTGCCCTGAATGTCATGCCGTGAAACTCCTGTTCTCAAACTCATGCCCTGAAACTCATGCCCTGAATATCATGCCCTGATACTCAAACACTGAATCTCCTGCCCTGAAACACATGCCCTAAATCTCATACCCTGAAACTCCTGCCCTGAAACTCATGCTCTGAAACTCATGCCCTGAATCACATGCCCTAAAACTCCTGCCCCGAATCATCTGCCCAGAAACTCATTATCTGAATCACATGCCCTGAAATTCCTGCCCTGAATCTCATGCCCTGAAACTCATGCTCTGGATCTCATGCCTTGAAACTCCTGCCCTCAAACTCATGCACTGAAACTCATGCACTGAAACTCATGCCCTGAATCTCATGCCTTGAAACTCCTGTCCTGAATCTCATGCCCTGAAACTCATGCCCTGAATCTCATGCCCTGAAGCTCCTGCACTGAAACTCATGCCATGAATCTCATATCCTGAAACTCACGCCCTGAATTACATGCCCTGAAACTCCTGCCCTGAAACTCATGCCCTGAAACTCATGCACTGAATCTCATGCGCTAAATCTCATGACCTTAAACTCAAGCCGTGAATCCCCTTCCCTGAAAGACATGCCCTGAAACTCTTGCACTGAAACTCTTGCAATGAAACACCTGCCCTGAATCTCCTGCCCTGAAACTGCTGCCCTGAATCTCAAGCCCTGAAACCACAGACCTGAAACCGATGCCCTGAAACTCATGCCCTGAAACTCATGCCCTGAATCTCATGCCGTGAAACTCCTGCCCTCAAACTCATGCACTGAAACTCATGCTCTGAATCTCCTGCCCTGAAACTCCTGCACTGAAATACGTGCCCTAAAACACCTGCCTTGAAAGTCAAGCCCAGAATCTGATGCCCTGAATCTCCTGCCCTGAATCTCCTGCCTTGAAACTCATGCCCTGAATCTCATGCCCTCAAGTCTTGCACTGAAACACCTACCCTAAAACACATGCCCTGAATCTCATGCCCTGAAACTCATGCCCTGAAACTCATGCCCTGAATCTCATGCCCTGAAACTCTTGCACTGAAACTCCTACCCTAAAAGTCATGCCCTGAACCTTATGCCCGGAATCTCATGCCGTGAAACTCATGCACTGAAACTCCTGCCGTGAAACTGATGCCCTGAATCTCATGCACTGACACTCATGCCCTGAACCTCATGCCCTGAAACTCAAGCCCTGAATCTCATGCACTGAAATTCATGCCCTAAATCTCATACCCTGAAACTCCTGCCCTGAAACTCATGCACTGAAACTCATGCCCTGAATCACATGCCCTAAAACTCCTGCCCTGAATCACCTGCACAGAAACTCATTATCTGTATCTCATGCCCTGAAATTCCTGCCCTGAATCTCATGCCCTGAAACTCCTGTCCTGAATCTCATGCCCTGAAACTCATGCCCTGAATCCCATGCCCTGAAACTCAAGCCCTGATTCTCCTGCCCTGAAACTGATGCCCTGAATCTCATGCCTTGAAACTCCTGCCCTCAAACTCATGCACTGAAACTCACGCCCTGAATTACATGCCCTGAAACTCCTGCCCTGAAACTCATGCCCTGAAACTCATGCCCTGAATCTCATGCCCTGAAACTCAAGCCCCTATTCTCCTGCCCTGAAACTCATGCCCTCAATCTCATGCCCTGAAACTTCTGCCCTGAAACTCATGCACTGAATCTCATGCGCTAAATCTCATGACCTTAAACTCAAGCCGTGAATCTCCTGCCCTGAAACTCATGCCCTGAATGTCATGCCCTGAAATTCCTGCCCTGAAACTCATGCCCTGAATCTCATGCCCTGAAACTCTTGCACTGAAACACCTACCCTAAAACTCATGCCCTGAATCTCATGCCCGGAATCTCATGCCGTGAAACTCATGCACTGAAACTCATGCCCTGAATCACATGCCCTAAAACTCCTGCGCTGAATCATCTGCTCAGAAACTCATTATCTGAAACCCATGCCCTGAAACTCATGTCCTGAATCTCATGCCCTGAAACTCATGCCCTGAATCTCATGCCGTGAAACTCCTGCCCTCAAACTCCTGCCCTGAAACTCATGCCCTGAATATCAAGCCCTGATACTCAAACACTGAATCTCCTGCCCTGAAACACATGCCCTGAATCTCATGCCCTGAAACTCCTGCACTGAAACTGATGCCATGAATCTCATATCCTGAAACTCACGCCCTGAATTACATGCCCTGAATCAACTGCCCTGAAATTCATGCCTTGAATGACATGCCCTGAAACTCCTGCCCTGAATCTCCTGCCCTGAAACTCATGCCTTTAATCTCATGCACTGAAACTCCTGCCCTGAATCTCCTGCCTTGAAACTCTTGCTCTGAATCTAATGCTCTGGAACTCCTGCACTGAAACTCCTGCCCTGAAGCTCCTGCCTTGAAACTCATGCCCTGAATCTCGTGCCCTGAAACTCCTGCCCTGAATCACCTGCTCTGAAACTCTTGCCCTGAAACTCCTGCACTGAAACTGTTGCCATGAATCTCATATCCTGAAACTCACGCCCTGAATTACATGCCCGGAATCACCTGCCCTGAAATTCATGCCTTGAATTTCATGCTCTGAAACTCCTGCCCTCAAGCTCATGCACTGAAACTCATGCCTTTAATCACATGCACTGAAACTCCTGCCCTGAATCTCCTGCCTTGAAACTCTTGCTCTGAATCTCATGCTCTGGAACTCCTGCACTGAAACTCCTGCCCTGAATCTCATGCCCTGAAACTCATGCCCTGAATCTCATGCCCTGAAACTCCTGCACTGAAACTGATGCCATGAATCTCATATTCTGAAACTCACGCCCTGAATTACATGCCCGGAATCACCTGCCCTGAATGTCATGCCGTGAAACTCCTGTTCTCAAACTCATGCCCTGAAACTCATGCCCTGAAACTCATGCCCTGAATCTCATGCCCAGAATCTGATGCCCTGAATCTCATGCTATGAAACTCCTGCACTGAAACTCCTGCCCTGAATCTCCTGCCCTGAAACTCATGCCCTGAATCTCATGTCCTGAATCTCATGCTCTGAAACTCCTGCAATGAAACTCCTGCCCTGAATCTCCTGCCTTGAAACTCATGCCCTGAATCTCATGTCCTGAAACTCATGCCCTAAATCTCATCCCCTGAAACTGCTGCCCTGAATCTCAAGCCCTGAAACCACAGACCTGAAACGCACGCCCTGAAACTCATGTCCTGAATCTCATGCCCTGAATCTCCTGCCCTGAATGTCATGCCGTGAAACTCCTGTTCTCAAACTCATGCCCTGAAACTCATGCCCTGAATATCATGCCCTGATACTCAAACACTGAATCTCCTGCCCTGAAACACATGCCCTAAATCTCATACCCTGAAACTCCTGCCCTGAAACTCATGCTCTGAAACTCATGCCCTGAATCACATGCCCTAAAACTCCTGCCCCGAATCATCTGCCCAGAAACTCATTATCTGAATCACATGCCCTGAAATTCCTGCCCTGAATCTCATGCCCTGAAACTCATGCTCTGGATCTCATGCCTTGAAACTCCTGCCCTCAAACTCATGCACTGAAACTCATGCACTGAAACTCATGCCCTGAATCTCATGCCTTGAAACCACAGACCTGAAACGCACGCCCTGAAACTCATGTCCTGAATCTCATGCCCTGAATCTCCTGCCCTGAATGTCATGCCGTGAAACTCCTGTTCTCAAACTCATGCCCTGAAACTCATGCCCTGAATATCATGCCCTGATACTCAAACACTGAATCTCCTGCCCTGAAACACATGCCCTAAATCTCATACCCTGAAACTCCTGCCCTGAAACTCATGCTCTGAAACTCATGCCCTGAATCACATGCCCTAAAACTCCTGCCCCGAATCATCTGCCCAGAAACTCATTATCTGAATCACATGCCCTGAAATTCCTGCCCTGAATCTCATGCCCTGAAACTCATGCTCTGGATCTCATGCCTTGAAACTCCTGCCCTCAAACTCATGCACTGAAACTCATGCACTGAAACTCATGCCCTGAATCTCATGCCTTGAAACTCCTGTCCTGAATCTCATGCCCTGAAACTCATGCCCTGAATCTCATGCCCTGAAGCTCCTGCACTGAAACTCATGCCATGAATCTCATATCCTGAAACTCACGCCCTGAATTACATGCCCTGAAACTCCTGCCCTGAAACTCATGCCCTGAAACTCATGCACTGAATCTCATGCGCTAAATCTCATGACCTTAAACTCAAGCCGTGAATCCCCTTCCCTGAAAGACATGCCCTGAAACTCTTGCAATGAAACACCTGCCCTGAATCTCCTGCCCTGAAACTGCTGCCCTGAATCTCAAGCCCTGAAACCACAGACCTGAAACCGATGCCCTGAAACTCATGCCCTGAAACTCATGCCCTGAATCTCATGCCGTGAAACTCCTGCCCTCAAACTCATGCACTGAAACTCATGCTCTGAATCTCCTGCCCTGAAACTCCTGCACTGAAATACGTGCCCTAAAACACCTGCCTTGAAAGTCAAGCCCAGAATCTGATGCCCTGAATCTCCTGCCCTGAATCTCCTGCCTTGAAACTCATGCCCTGAATCTCATGCCCTCAAGTCTTGCACTGAAACACCTACCCTAAAACACATGCCCTGAATCTCATGCCCTGAAACTCATGCCCTGAAACTCATGCCCTGAATCTCATGCCCTGAAACTCTTGCACTGAAACTCCTACCCTAAAAGTCATGCCCTGAACCTTATGCCCGGAATCTCATGCCGTGAAACTCATGCACTGAAACTCCTGCCGTGAAACTGATGCCCTGAATCTCATGCACTGACACTCATGCCCTGAACCTCATGCCCTGAAACTCAAGCCCTGAATCTCATGCACTGAAATTCATGCCCTAAATCTCATACCCTGAAACTCCTGCCCTGAAACTCATGCACTGAAACTCATGCCCTGAATCACATGCCCTAAAACTCCTGCCCTGAATCACCTGCACAGAAACTCATTATCTGTATCTCATGCCCTGAAATTCCTGCCCTGAATCTCATGCCCTGAAACTCCTGTCCTGAATCTCATGCCCTGAAACTCATGCCCTGAATCCCATGCCCTGAAACTCAAGCCCTGATTCTCCTGCCCTGAAACTGATGCCCTGAATCTCATGCCTTGAAACTCCTGCCCTCAAACTCATGCACTGAAACTCACGCCCTGAATTACATGCCCTGAAACTCCTGCCCTGAAACTCATGCCCTGAAACTCATGCCCTGAATCTCATGCCCTGAAACTCAAGCCCCTATTCTCCTGCCCTGAAACTCATGCCCTCAATCTCATGCCCTGAAACTTCTGCCCTGAAACTCATGCACTGAATCTCATGCGCTAAATCTCATGACCTTAAACTCAAGCCGTGAATCTCCTGCCCTGAAACTCATGCCCTGAATGTCATGCCCTGAAATTCCTGCCCTGAAACTCATGCCCTGAATCTCATGCCCTGAAACTCTTGCACTGAAACACCTACCCTAAAACTCATGCCCTGAATCTCATGCCCGGAATCTCATGCCGTGAAACTCATGCACTGAAACTCATGCCCTGAATCACATGCCCTAAAACTCCTGCGCTGAATCATCTGCTCAGAAACTCATTATCTGAAACCCATGCCCTGAAACTCATGTCCTGAATCTCATGCCCTGAAACTCATGCCCTGAATCTCATGCCGTGAAACTCCTGCCCTCAAACTCCTGCCCTGAAACTCATGCCCTGAATATCAAGCCCTGATACTCAAACACTGAATCTCCTGCCCTGAAACACATGCCCTGAATCTCATGCCCTGAAACTCCTGCACTGAAACTGATGCCATGAATCTCATATCCTGAAACTCACGCCCTGAATTACATGCCCTGAATCAACTGCCCTGAAATTCATGCCTTGAATGACATGCCCTGAAACTCCTGCCCTGAATCTCCTGCCCTGAAACTCATGCCTTTAATCTCATGCACTGAAACTCCTGCCCTGAATCTCCTGCCTTGAAACTCTTGCTCTGAATCTAATGCTCTGGAACTCCTGCACTGAAACTCCTGCCCTGAAGCTCCTGCCTTGAAACTCATGCCCTGAATCTCGTGCCCTGAAACTCCTGCCCTGAATCACCTGCTCTGAAACTCTTGCCCTGAAACTCCTGCACTGAAACTGTTGCCATGAATCTCATATCCTGAAACTCACGCCCTGAATTACATGCCCGGAATCACCTGCCCTGAAATTCATGCCTTGAATTTCATGCTCTGAAACTCCTGCCCTCAAGCTCATGCACTGAAACTCATGCCTTTAATCACATGCACTGAAACTCCTGCCCTGAATCTCCTGCCTTGAAACTCTTGCTCTGAATCTCATGCTCTGGAACTCCTGCACTGAAACTCCTGCCCTGAATCTCATGCCCTGAAACTCATGCCCTGAATCTCATGCCCTGAAACTCCTGCACTGAAACTGATGCCATGAATCTCATATTCTGAAACTCACGCCCTGAATTACATGCCCGGAATCACCTGCCCTGAAATTCATGCCTTGAATTTCATGCTCTGAAACTCCTGCCCTCAAGATCATGCACTGAATCTCATTCCTTTAATCACATGCACTGAAACTCCTGCCCTGAATCTCCTGCCTTGAAACTCTTGCTCTGAATCTCATGCTCTGGAACTCCTGCACTGAAACTCCTACCCTGAATCTCCTGCCTTGAAACTCATGCTCTGAATCTCGTGCCCTGAAACTCCTGCCATGAATCACCTGCTCTGAAACTCTTGCCCTGAAACGCATGCCCAGAATCTGATGCCCTGAATCTCATGCTATGAAACTCCTGCACTGAAACTCCTGCCCTCAATCTCCTGCCCTGAAACTCATGCCCTGAATCTCATGCCCAGAATCTGATGCCCTGAATCTCATGCTATGAAACTCCTGCACTGAAACTCCTGCCCTGAATCTCCTGCCCTGAAACTCATGCCCTGAATCTCATGTCCTGAATCTCATGCTCTGAAACTCCTGCAGTGAAACTCCTGCCCTGAATCTCCTGCCTTGAAACTCATGCCCTGAATCTCATGTCCTGAAACTCATGCCCTAAATCTCATCCCCTGAAACTGCTGCCCTGAATCTCAAGCCCTGAAACCACAGACCTGAAACGCACGCCCTGAAACTCATGTCCTGAATCTCATGCCCTGAATCTCCTGCCCTGAATGTCATGCCGTGAAACTCCTGTTCTCAAACTCATGCCCTGAAACTCATGCCCTGAATATCATGCCCTGATACTCAAACACTGAATCTCCTGCCCTGAAACACATGCCCTAAATCTCATACCCTGAAACTCCTGCCCTGAAACTCATGCTCTGAAACTCATGCCCTGAATCACATGCCCTAAAACTCCTGCCCCGAATCATCTGCCCAGAAACTCATTATCTGAATCACATGCCCTGAAATTCCTGCCCTGAATCTCATGCCCTGAAACTCATGCTCTGGATCTCATGCCTTGAAACTCCTGCCCTCAAACTCATGCACTGAAACTCATGCACTGAAACTCATGCCCTGAATCTCATGCCTTGAAACTCCTGTCCTGAATCTCATGCCCTGAAACTCATGCCCTGAATCTCATGCCCTGAAGCTCCTGCACTGAAACTCATGCCATGAATCTCATATCCTGAAACTCACGCCCTGAATTACATGCCCTGAAACTCCTGCCCTGAAACTCATGCCCTGAAACTCATGCACTGAATCTCATGCGCTAAATCTCATGACCTTAAACTCAAGCCGAGAATCCCCTTCCCTGAAAGACATGCCCTGAAACTCTTGCACTGAAACTCTTGCAATGAAACACCTGCCCTGAATCTCCTGCCCTGAAACTGCTGCCCTGAATCTCAAGCCCTGAAACCACAGACCTGAAACCGATGCCCTGAAACTCATGCCCTGAATCTCATGCCGTGAAACTCCTGCCCTCAAACTCATGCACTGAAACTCATGCTCTGAATCTCCTGCCCTGAAACTCCTGCACTGAAATACGAGCCCTAAAACACCTGCCTTGAAAGTCAAGCCCAGAATCTGATGCCCTGAATCTCCTGCCCTGAATCTCCTGCCTTGAAACTCATGCCCTGAATCTCATGCCCTCAAGTCTTGCACTGAAACACCTACCCTAAAACACTTGCCCTGAATCTCATGCCCTGAAACTCATGCCCTGAAACTCATGCCCTGAATCTCATGCCCTGAAACTCTTGCACTGAAACACCTACCCTAAAACTCATGCCCTGAATGTCATGCCCTGAAATTCCTGCCCTGAAACTCATGCCCTGAATCTCATGCCCTGAAACTCTTGCACTGAAACACCTACCCTAAAACTCATGCCCTGAACCTCATGCCCGGAATCTCATGCCGTGAAACTCATGCACTGAAACTCCTGCCGTGAAACTGATGCCCTGAATCTCATGCACTGACACTCATGCCCTGAACCTCATGCCCTGAAACTCAAGCCCTGAATCTCATGCACTGAAATTCATGCCCTAAATCTCATACCCTGAAACTCCTGCCCTGAAACTCATGCACTGAAACTCATGCCCTGAATCACATGCCCTAAAACTCCTGCCCTGAATCACCTGCACAGAAACTCATTATCTGTATCTCATGCCCTGAAATTCCTGCCCTGAATCTCATGCCTTGAAACTCCTGCCCTCAAACTCATGCACTGAAACTCACGCCCTGAAACTCCTGCCCTGAAACTCATGCCCTGAAACTCATGCCCTGAATCTCATGCCCTGAAACTCAAGCCCCTATTCTCCTGCCCTGAAACTCATGCCCTCAATCTCATGCCCTGAAACTTCTGCCCTGAAACTCATGCACTGAATCTCATGCGCTAAATCTCATGACCTTAAACTCAAGCCGGGAATCTCCTGCCCTGAAACTCATGCCCTGAATGTCATGCCCTGAAATTCCTGCCCTGAAACTCATGCCCTGAATCTCATGCCCTGAAACTCTTGCACTGAAACACCTACCCTAAAACTCATGCCCTGAATCTTATGCCCGGAATCTCATGCCGTGAAACTCATGCACTGAAACTCATGCCCTGAATCACATGCCCTAAAACTCCTGCGCTGAATCATCTGCTCAGAAACTCATTATCTGAATCACATGCCCTGAAATTCCTGCCCTGAATCTCATGCCCTGAAACTCATGCCCTGAATCTCATGCCTTGAAATTCCTGTCCTGAATCTCATGCCCTGAAACTCATGCCCTGAATCTCATGTCCTGAAACTCCTGCACTGAAACTCATGCCATGATTCTCATATCCTGAAACTCACGCCCTGAATTACATGGCCTGAAACTCCTGCCCTGAAACTCATGCCCTGAATCTCATGCCCAGAAACTCCTGCACTGAAACTCCTGCCATGAAACTCCTGCCCTGAAATTGCTGCCCTGAATCTCAAACCCTGAAACCACAGACCTGAAACTCATGCCCTGAAACTCTCGTCCTGAATCTCATGGCCTGAAATCCCTGCCCTCAAACTCATGCACTGACACTCATGCCCTGAATCTCCTGCCCTGAAACTGCTGCCCTGAATCTCAAGCCCTGAAACCACAGACCTGAAACCGATGCCCTGAAACTCATGCCCTGAAACTCATGCCCTGAATCTCATGCCGTGAAACTCCTGCCCTCAAACTCATGCACTGAAACTCATGCTCTGAATCTCCTGCCCTGAAACTCCTGCACTGAAATACGTGCCCTAAAACACCTGCCTTGAAAGTCAAGCCCAGAATCTGATGCCCTGAATCTCCTGCCCTGAATCTCCTGCCTTGAAACTCATGCCCTGAATCTCATGCCCTCAAGTCCTGCACTGAAACACCTACCCTAAAACACATGCCCTGAATCTCATGCCCTGAAACTCATGCCCTAAATCTCATACCCTGAAACTCCTGCCCTGAAACTCATGCACTGAAACTCATGCCCTGAATCACATGCCCTAAAACTCCTGCCCTGAATCTCCTGCCCTGAAACTCATGCCCTGAATGTCATGCCCTGAAATTCCTGCCCTGAATCTCATGCCCGGAATCTCATGCCGTGAAACTCATGCACTGAAACTCATGCCCTGAATCACATGCCCTAAAACTCCTGCGCTGAATCATCTGCTCAGAAACTCATTATCTGAATCACATGCCCTGAAATTCCTGCCCTGAATCTCATGCCCTGAAACTCATGCCCTGAATCTCATGCCTTGAAATTCCTGTCCTGAATCTCATGCCCTGAAACTCATGCCCTGAATCTCATGCCCTGAAACTCCTGCACTGAAACTCATGCCATGATTCTCATATCCTGAAACTCACGCCCTGAATTACATGGCCTGAAACTCCTGCCCTGAATCCCATGCCCTGAAACTCAAGCCCTGATTCTCCTGCCCTGAAACTGATGCCCTGAATCTCATGCCTTGAAACTCCTGCCCTCAAACTCATGCACTGAAACTCACGCCCTGAATTACATGCCCTGAAACTCCTGCCCTGAAACTCTTGCCCTGAAACTCATGCCCTGAATCTCATGCCCTGAAACTCAAGCCCCTATTCTCCTGCCCTGAAACTCATGCCCTCAATCTCATGCCCTGAAACTTCTGCCCTGAAACTCATGCACTGAATCTCATGCGCTAAATCTCATGACCTTAAACTCAAGCCGTGAATCTCCTGCCCTGAAACTCATGCCCTGAATGTCATGCCCTGAAATTCCTGCCCTGAAACTCATGCCCTGAATCTCATGCCCTGAAACTCTTGCACTGAAACACCTACCCTAAAACTCATGCCCTGAATCTCATGCCCGGAATCTCATGCCGTGAAACTCATGCACTGAAACTCATGCCCTGAATCACATGCCCTAAAACTCCTGCGCTGAATCATCTGCTCAGAAACTCATTATCTGAAACCCATGCCCTGAAACTCATGTCCTGAATCTCATGCCCTGAAACTCATGCCCTGAATCTCATGCCGTGAAACTCCTGCCCTCAAACTCCTGCCCTGAAACTCATGCCCTGAATATCAAGCCCTGATACTCAAACACTGAATCTCCTGCCCTGAAACACATGCCCTAAATCTCTTTCCCTGAAACTCCTGCCCTGAAACTCATGCACTGAAACTCATGCCCTGAATCACATGCCCTAAAATTCCGGCCGTGAATCATCTGCCCAGAAACTCATGCCCTGAATCACATGCCCTAAAATCCCTGCACTGCATCTCATGCCCTGAAACTCATGCCCTGAATCTCATGCCCTGAAACTCCTGTCCTGAATCTCATGCCCTGAAACTCATGCCCTGAATCTCATGCCCTGAAACTCCTGCACTGAAACTGATGCCATGAATCTCATATCCTGAAACTCACGCCCTGAATTACATGCCCTGAATCAACTGCCCTGAAATTCATGCCTTGAATGACATGCCCTGAAACTCCTGCCCTGAATCTCCTGCCCTGAAACTCATGCCTTTAATCTCATGCACTGAAACTCCTGCCCTGAATCTCCTGCCTTGAAACTCTTGCTCTGAATCTAATGCTCTGGAACTCCTGCACTGAAACTCCTGCCCTGAAGCTCCTGCCTTGAAACTCATGCCCTGAATCTCGTGCCCTGAAACTCCTGCCCTGAATCACCTGCTCTGAAACTCTTGCCCTGAAACTCCTGCACTGAAACTGTTGCCATGAATCTCATATCCTGAAACTCACGCCCTGAATTACATGCCCGGAATCCCCTGCCCTGAAATTCATGCCTTGAATTTCATGCTCTGAAACTCCTGCCCCCAAGCTCATGCACTGAAACTCATGCCTTTAATCACATGCACTGAAACTCCTGCCCTGAATCTCCTGCCTTGAAACTCTTGCTCTGAATCTCATGCTCTGGAACTCCTGCACTGAAACTCCTGCCCTGAATCTCATGCCCTGAAACTCATGCCCTGAATCTCATGCCCTGAAACTCCTGCACTGAAACTGATGCCATGAATCTCATATTCTGAAACTCACGCCCTGAATTACATGCCCGGAATCACCTGCCCTGAAATTCATGCCTTGAATTTCATGCTCTGAAACTCCTGCCCTCAAGATCATGCACTGAATCTCATTCCTTTAATCACATGCACTGAAACTCCTGCCCTGAATCTCCTGCCTTGAAACTCTTGCTCTGAATCTCATGCTCTGGAACTCCTGCACTGAAACTCCTACCCTGAATCTCCTGCCTTGAAACTCATGCTCTGAATCTCGTGCCCTGAAACTCCTGCCATGAATCACCTGCTCTGAAACTCTTGCCCTGAAACGCATGCCCAGAATCTGATGCCCTGAATCTCATGCTATGAAACTCCTGCACTGAAACTCCTGCCCTGAATCTCCTGCCCTGAAACTCATGCCCTGAATCTCATGCCCAGAATCTGATGCCCTGAATCTCATGCTATGAAACTCCTGCACTGAAACTCCTGCCCTGAATCTCCTGCCCTGAAACTCATGCCCTGAATCTCATGTCCTGAATCTCATGCTCTGAAACTCCTGCAGTGAAACTCCTGCCCTGAATCTCCTGCCTTGAAACTCATGCCCTGAATCTCATGTCCTGAAACTCATGCCCTAAATCTCATCCCCTGAAACTGCTGCCCTGAATCTCAAGCCCTGAAACCACAGACCTGAAACGCACGCCCTGAAACTCATGTCCTGAATCTCATGCCCTGAATCTCCTGCCCTGAATGTCATGCCGTGAAACTCCTGTTCTCAAACTCATGCCCTGAAACTCATGCCCTGAATATCATGCCCTGATACTCAAACACTGAATCTCCTGCCCTGAAACACATGCCCTAAATCTCATACCCTGAAACTCCTGCCCTGAAACTCATGCTCTGAAACTCATGCCCTGAATCACATGCCCTAAAACTCCTGCCCCGAATCATCTGCCCAGAAACTCATTATCTGAATCACATGCCCTGAAATTCCTGCCCTGAATCTCATGCCCTGAAACTCATGCTCTGGATCTCATGCCTTGAAACTCCTGCCCTCAAACTCATGCACTGAAACTCATGCCCTGAATCTCATGCCTTGAAACTCCTGTCCTGAATCTCATGCCCTGAAACTCATGCCCTGAATCTCATGCCCTGAAGCTCCTGCACTGAAACTCATGCCATGAATCTCATATCCTGAAACTCACGCCCTGAATTACATGCCCTGAAACTCCTGCCCTGAAACTCATGCCCTGAAACTCATGCACTGAATCTCATGCGCTAAATCTCATGACCTTAAACTCAAGCCGTGAATCCCCTTCCCTGAAAGACATGCCCTGAAACTCTTGCACTGAAACTCTTGCAATGAAACACCTGCCCTGAATCTCCTGCCCTGAAACTGCTGCCCTGAATCTCAAGCCCTGAAACCACAGACCTGAAACCGATGCCCTGAAACTCATGCCCTGAAACTCATGCCCTGAATCTCATGCCGTGAAACTCCTGCCCTCAAACTCATGCACTGAAACTCATGCTCTGAATCTCCTGCCCTGAAACTCCTGCACTGAAATACGTGCCCTAAAACACCTGCCTTGAAAGTCAAGCCCAGAATCTGATGCCCTGAATCTCCTGCCCTGAATCTCCTGCCTTGAAACTCATGCCCTGAATCTCATGCCCTCAAGTCTTGCACTGAAACACCTACCCTAAAACACATGCCCTGAATCTCATGCCCTGAAACTCATGCCCTGAAACTCATGCCCTGAATCTCATGCCCTGAAACTCTTGCACTGAAACACCTACCCTAAAACTCATGCCCTGAATGTCATGCCCTGAAATTCCTGTCCTGAAACTCATGCCCTGAATCTCATGCCCTGAAACTCTTGCACTGAAACACCTACCCTAAAACTCATGCCCTGAACCTCATGCCCGGAATCTCATGCCGTGAAACTCATGCACTGAAACTCCTGCCCTGAAACTGATGCCCTGAATCTCATGCACTGACACTCATGCCCTGAACCTCATGCCCTGAAACTCAAGCCCTGAATCTCATGCACTGAAATTCATGCCCTAAATCTCATACCCTGAAACTCCTGCCCTGAAACTCATGCACTGAAACTCATGCCCTGAATCACATGCCCTAAAACTCCTGCCCTGAATCACCTGCACAGAAACTCATTATCTGTATCTCATGCCCTGAAATTCCTGCCCTGAATCTCATGCCCTGAAACTCCTGTCCTGAATCTCATGCCCTGAAACTCATGCCCTGAATCCCATGCCCTGAAACTCAAGCCCTGATTCTCCTGCCCTGAAACTGATGCCCTGAATCTCATGCCTTGAAACTCCTGCCCTCAAACTCATGCACTGAAACTCACGCCCTGAAACTCCTGCCCTGAAACTCATGCCCTGAAACTCATGCCCTGAATCTCATGCCCTGAAACTCAAGCCCCTATTCTCCTGCCCTGAAACTCATGCCCTCAATCTCATGCCCTGAAACTTCTGCCCTGAAACTCATGCACTGAATCTCATGCGCTAAATCTCATGACCTTAAACTCAAGCCGTGAATCTCCTGCCCTGAAACTCATGCCCTGAATGTCATGCCCTGAAATTCCTGCCCTGAAACTCATGCCCTGAATCTCATGCCCTGAAACTCTTGCACTGAAACACCTACCCTAAAACTCATGCCCTGAATCTTATGCCCGGAATCTCATGCCGTGAAACTCATGCACTGAAACTCATGCCCTGAATCACATGCCCTAAAACTCCTGCGCTGAATCATCTGCTCAGAAACTCATTATCTGAATCACATGCCCTGAAATTCCTGCCCTGAATCTCATGCCCTGAAACTCATGCCCTGAATCTCATGCCTTGAAATTCCTGTCCTGAATCTCATGCCCTGAAACTCATGCCCTGAATCTCATGTCCTGAAACTCCTGCACTGAAACTCATGCCATGATTCTCATATCCTGAAACTCACGCCCTGAATTACATGGCCTGAAACTCCTGCCCTGAAACTCATGCCCTGAATCTCATGCCCAGAAACTCCTGCACTGAAACTCCAGCCATGAAACTCCTGCCCTGAAATTGCTGCCCTGAATCTCAAACCCTGAAACCACAGACCTGAAACTCATGCCCTGAAACTCTCGTCCTGAATCTCATGGCCTGAAATCCCTGCCCTCAAACTCATGCACTGACACTCATGCCCTGAATCTCCTGCCCTGAAACTGCTGCCCTGAATCTCAAGCCCTGAAACCACAGACCTGAAACCGATGCCCTGAAACTCATGCCCTGAAACTCATGCCCTGAATCTCATGCCGTGAAACTCCTGCCCTCAAACTCATGCACTGAAACTCATGCTCTGAATCTCCTGCCCTGAAACTCCTGCACTGAAATACGTGCCCTAAAACACCTGCCTTGAAAGTCAAGCCCAGAATCTGATGCCCTGAATCTCCTGCCCTGAATCTCCTGCCTTGAAACTCATGCCCTGAATCTCATGCCCTCAAGTCTTGCACTGAAACACCTACCCTAAAACACATGCCCTGAATCTCATGCCCTGAAACTCATGCCCTGAAACTCATGCCCTGAATCTCATGCCCTGAAACTCTTGCACTGAAACACCTACCCTAAAACTCATGCCCTGAACCTCATGCCCGGAATCTCATGCCGTGAAACTCATGCACTGAAACTCCTGCCGTGAAACTGATGCCCTGAATCTCATGCACTGACACTCATGCCCTGAACCACATGCCCTGAAACTCAAGCCCTGAATCTCATGCACTGAAATTCATGCCCTAAATCTCATACCCTGAAACTCCTGCCCTGAAACTCATGCACTGAAACTCATGCCCTGAATCACATGCCCTAAAACTCCTGCCCTGAATCTCCTGCCCTGAAACTCATGCCCTGAATGTCATGCCCTGAAATTCCTGCCCTGAATCTCATGCCCGGAATCTCATGCCGTGAAACTCATGCACTGAAACTCATGCCCTGAATCACATGCCCTAAAACTCCTGCGCTGAATCATCTGCTCAGAAACTCATTATCTGAATCACATGCCCTGAAATTCCTGCCCTGAATCTCATGCCCTGAAACTCATGCCCTGAATCTCATGCCTTGAAATTCCTGTCCTGAATCTCATGCCCTGAAACTCATGCCCTGAATCTCATGCCCTGAAACTCCTGCACTGAAACTCATGCCATGATTCTCATATCCTGAAACTCACGCCCTGAATTACATGACCTGAAACTCCTGCCCTGAAACTCATGCCCTGAATCTCATGCCCAGAAACTCCTGCACTGAAACTCCTGCCATGAAACTCCTGCCCTGAAATTGCTGCCCTGAATCTCAAACCCTGAAACCACAGACCTGAAACTCATGCCCTGAAACTCTCGTCCTGAATCTCATGGCCTGAAACCCCTGCCCTCAAACTCATGCACTGACACTCATGCCCTGAATCTCCTGTCCTGAAACTCATGCCCTGAATCTCATGCACTGAAACTCATCCCCTGAATGTTATGCTCTGAAACGCAAATCCTGATTCTCCTGGCCTGAAACTCATGCCCTGAATTTCATAGCCTTAAACTCCTGCCCTGAATCACCTGCCCTGAAACTCATGCCCTGAATCTCATGCCTTGAAACTCCTGCCCTCAATTACATACACAGAAACTCATGCCCTAAATCTCATACCCTGAAACATCTGCCCTGAAACTCATGCACTGAAACTCATGCACTGAAACTCATGCCCTGAATCACATGCCCTCAAACTCCTGTCCTGAATCTCATGCCCTGAAACTCATGCCCTGAATCCCATGCCCTGAAACTCAAGCCCTGATTCTCCTGCCCTGAAACTGATGCCCTGAATCTCATGCCTTGAAACTCCAGCCCTCAAACTCTTGCACTGAAACTCACGCCCTGAATTACATGCCCTGAAACTCCTGTCCTGAAACTCATGCCCTGAATCTCATGCCCTGAAACTCTTGCACTGAAACACCTACCCTAAAACACATGCCCTGAATCTCATGCCCTGAAACTCATGCCCTGAAACTCATGCCCTGAATCTCATGCCCTGAAACTCTTGCACTGAAACACCTACCCTAAAACTCATGCCCTGAACCTCATGCCCGGAATCTCATGCCGTGAAACTCATGCACTGAAACTCCTGCCGTGAAACTGATGCCCTGAATCTCATGCACTGACACTCATGCCCTGAACCTCATGCCCTGAAACTCAAGCCCTGAATCTCATGCACTGAAATTCATGCCCTAAATCTCATACCCTGAAACTCCTGCCCTGAAACTCATGCACTGAAACTCATGCCCTGAATCACATGCCCTAAAACTCCTGCCCTGAATCACCTGCACAGAAACTCATTATCTGTATCTCATGCCCTGAAATTCCTGCCCTGAATCTCATGCCCTGAAACTCCTGTCCTGAATCTCATGCCCTGAAACTCATGCCCTGAATCCCATGCCCTGAAACTCAAGCCCTGATTCTCCTGCCCTGAAACTGATGCCCTGAATCTCATGCCTTGAAACTCCTGCCCTCAAACTCATGCACTGAAACTCACGCCCTGAAACTCCTGCCCTGAAACTCATGCCCTGAAACTCATGCCCTGAATCTCATGCCCTGAAACTCAAGCCCCTATTCTCCTGCCCTGAAACTCATGCCCTCAATCTCATGCCCTGAAACTTCTGCCCTGAAACTCATGCACTGAATCTCATGCGCTAAATCTCATGACCTTAAACTCAAGCCGTGAATCTCCTGCCCTGAAACTCATGCCCTGAATGTCATGCCCTGAAATTCCCGCCCTGAAACTCATGCCCTGAATCTCATGCCCTGAAACTCTTGCACTGAAACACCTACCCTAAAACTCATGCCCTGAATCTCATGCCCGGAATCTCATGCCGTGAAACTCATGCACTGAAACTCATGCCCTGAATCACATGCCCTAAAACTCCTGCGCTGAATCATCTGCTCAGAAACTCATTATCTGAATCACATGCCCTGAAATTCCTGCCCTGAATCTCATGCCCTGAAACTCATGCCCTGAATCTCATGCCTTGAAATTCCTGTCCTGAATCTCATGCCCTGAAACTCATGCCCTGAATCTCATGTCCTGAAACTCCTGCACTGAAACTCATGCCATGATTCTCATATCCTGAAACTCACGCCCTGAATTACATGGCCTGAAACTCCTGCCCTGAAACTCATGCCCTGAATCTCATGCCCAGAAACTCCTGCACTGAAACTCCTGCCATGAAACTCCTGCCCTGAAATTGCTGCCCTGAATTTCAAACCCTGAAACCACAGACCTGAAACTCATGCCCTGAAACTCTCGTCCTGAATCTCATGGCCTGAAATCCCTGCCCTCAAACTCATGCACTGACACTCATGCCCTGAATCTCCTGCCCTGAAACTCATGCCCTGAATCTCATGCACTGAAACTCATCCCCTGAATGTTATGCTCTGAAACGCAAATCCTGATTCTCCTGGCCTGAAACTCATGCCCTGAATTTCATAGCCTTAAACTCCTGCCCTGAATCACCTGCCCTGAAACTCATGCCCTGAATCTCATGCCTTGAAACTCCTGCCCTCAATTACATACACTGAAACTCATGCCCTAAATCTCATACCCTGAAACATCTGCCCTGAAACTCATGCACTGAAACTCATGCACTGAAACTCATGCCCTGAATCACATGCCCTCAAACTCCTGTCCTGAATCTCATGCCCTGAAACTCATGCCCTGAATCCCATGCCCTGAAACTCAAGCCCTGATTCTCCTGCCCTGAAACTGATGCCCTGAATCTCATGCCTTGCAACTCCAGCCCTCAAACTCTTGCACTGAAACTCACGCCCTGAATTACATGCCCTGAAACTCCTGTCCTGAAACTCATGCCCTGAAACTCATGCCCTGAATCTCATGCCCTGAAACTCAAGCCCTTATTCTCCTGCCCTGAAACTCATGTCCTCAATCTCATGCCCTGAAACTTCTGCCCTGAAACTCATGCACTGAATCTCATGCGCTAAATCTCATGACCTTATACTCAAGCCGTGAATCTCCTGCCCTGAAACTCATGCCCTGAATGTCATGCCCTGAAATTCCTGCCCTGAAACTCATGCCCTGAATCTCATGCCCTGAAACTCATGCACTGAAACTCCTGCCCTGAAACTGATGTCCTGAATCTCATGCACTGAAACTTATGCCCTGAACCTCATGCCTTGAAATTCAAGCCCTGAATCTCATGGGCTGAAACTCATGCCCTAAATCTCATACCCTGAAACTCCTTCCCTGAAACTCATGCCCTGAATATCATGCCCTGAAACTCATGCCCTAAATCTCATACCCTGAAACATCTGCCCTGAAACTCATGCACTGAAACTCATGCCCCGAATCACATGCCCTCAAACTCCTGCCCTGAATCATCTGCCCAGAAACTCATGCCTTGAATCACATGCCCTGAAATTCCTGCCCTGACTCTCATGACCTGAAACTCATGTCCTGAATCTCATGCCCTGAAACTCCTGCCCTCAATGACATACACTGAAACTCATGCCCTAAATCTCATACCCTGAAACATCTGCCCTGAAACTCATGCCCTGAATCACATGCCCTCAAACTCCTGCCCTGAATCATCTGCCCAGAAACTCTTGCCCTGAATTACATGCCCTGAAATTCCTGCCCTGACTCTCATGACCTGAAACTCATACCCTGAATCTCATGCCCTGAAACTCCTGCCCTCAAACACATACACTGAAACTCATGCACTGAAACTCATGCCCTGAATCTCATGCCTTGAAACTCCTGTCCTGAATCTCATGCCCTGAAACTCATGTCCTGAATCTCATACCCTGAAATTCCTGCCCTGAAACTCATGCACTGAAACTCATGCCCTGAATCACATGCCCTAAAACTCCTGCCCTGAATCATCTGTCCAGAAACTCATTATCTGAATCTCATGCCCTGAAATTCCTGCCCTGAATCTCATGTCCTGAAACTCATGCCCTGAATCTCAAGCCGTGAAACTCCTGCCCTCAGACTCATGCACTGAAACTCATGCTCTGAATCTCCTGCACTGAAACACGTGCCCTAAAACACCTGCTTGAAACTCAGGCCCCGAATCTCATGCCTTGTATCTCCTGCCCTGAATCTCCTGCCTTGAAACTCATGCCCTGAATCTCATGCCCTCAAACTCTTGCACTGAAACACCTGCCCTAAAACACATGCCGTGAATGCCATGCCCTGAAATTCCTGCCCTGAAACACATGCCCTGAATATCATGCCCTGAAACTCTTGCACTGAAACACCTACCCTAAAACTCATGCCCTGAATCTCATGCCCTGAAACTTCTGCCCTGAAAGTCATGCACTGAATCTCATGACCTTAAACTCAAGCCGTGAATCTCCTGCCCTGAAACTCATGCCCTGAATCTCATGCTCTGAAACTGCTGCCCTGAAACTCATACACTGAAAGACATGCCCTGAAACCCTTGCACTGAAACACTTGCCCTGAATCTCCTGCGCTGAATCTCATGCCCTGAAACAGCTGCCCTGAATCTCAAGCCCTGAAACCACAGAACTGAAACCCATGCCCTGAAACTCATGTCCTGAATCTCATGCCCTGAAACTCATGCCCTGAATCTCATGCCGTGAATCTCCTGCCCTCAAACTCCTGCCCTGAAACTCATGCCCTGAATATCAAGCCCTGATACTCAAACACTGAATCTCCTGCCCTGAAACACATGCCCTAAATCTCTTTCCCTGAAACTCATGCCCTGAACCTCATGCCCGGAATCTCATGCCGTGAAACTCATGCACTGAAACTCCTGCCCTGAAACTGATGCCCTGAATCTCATGCACTGACACTCATGCCCTGAACCTCATGCCCTGAAACTCAAGCCCTGAATCTCATGCACTGAAATTCATGCCCTAAATCTCATACCCTGAAACTCCTGCCCTGAAACTCATGCACTGAAACTCATGCCCTGAATCACATGCCCTAAAACTCCTGCCCTGAATCACCTGCACAGAAACTCATTATCTGTATCTCATGCCCTGAAATTCCTGCCCTGAATCTCATGCCCTGAAACTCCTGTCCTGAATCTCATGCCCTGAAACTCATGCCCTGAATCCCATGCCCTGAAACTCAAGCCCTGATTCTCCTGCCCTGAAACTGATGCCCTGAATCTCATGCCTTGAAACTCCTGCCCTCAAACTCATGCACTGAAACTCACGCCCTGAAACTCCTGCCCTGAAACTCATGCCCTGAAACTCATGCCCTGAATCTCATGCCCTGAAACTCAAGCCCCTATTCTCCTGCCCTGAAACTCATGCCCTCAATCTCATGCCCTGAAACTTCTGCCCTGAAACTCATGCACTGAATCTCATGCGCTAAATCTCATGACCTTAAACTCAAGCCGTGAATCTCCTGCCCTGAAACTCATGCCCTGAATGTCATGCCCTGAAATTCCTGCCCTGAAACTCATGCCCTGAATCTCATGCCCTGAAACTCTTGCACTGAAACACCTACCCTAAAACTCATGCCCTGAATCTTATGCCCGGAATCTCATGCCGTGAAACTCATGCACTGAAACTCATGCCCTGAATCACATGCCCTAAAACTCCTGCGCTGAATCATCTGCTCAGAAACTCATTATCTGAATCACATGCCCTGAAATTCCTGCCCTGAATCTCATGCCCTGAAACTCATGCCCTGAATCTCATGCCTTGAAATTCCTGTCCTGAATCTCATGCCCTGAAACTCATGCCCTGAATCTCATGTCCTGAAACTCCTGCACTGAAACTCATGCCATGATTCTCATATCCTGAAACTCACGCCCTGAATTACATGGCCTGAAACTCCTGCCCTGAAACTCATGCCCTGAATCTCATGCCCAGAAACTCCTGCACTGAAACTCCTGCCATGAAACTCCTGCCCTGAAATTGCTGCCCTGAATCTCAAACCCTGAAACCACAGACCTGAAACTCATGCCCTGAAACTCTCGTCCTGAATCTCATGGCCTGAAATCCCTGCCCTCAAACTCATGCACTGACACTCATGCCCTGAATCTCCTGCCCTGAAACTGCTGCCCTGAATCTCAAGCCCTGAAACCACAGACCTGAAACCGATGCCCTGAAACTCATGCCCTGAAACTCATGCCCTGAATCTCATGCCGTGAAACTCCTGCCCTCAAACTCATGCACTGAAACTCATGCTCTGAATCTCCTGCCCTGAAACTCCTGCACTGAAATACGTGCCCTAAAACATCTGCCTTGAAAGTCAAGCCCAGAATCTGATGCCCTGAATCTCCTGCCCTGAATCTCCTGCCTTGAAACTCATGCCCTGAATCTCATGCCCTCAAGTCTTGCACTGAAACACCTACCCTAAAACACATGCCCTGAATCTCATGCCCTGAAACTCATGCCCTGAAACTCATGCCCTGAATCTCATGCCCTGAAACTCTTGCACTGAAACACCTACCCTAAAACTCATGCCCTGAACCTCATGCCCGGAATCTCATGCCGTGAAACTCATGCACTGAAACTCCTGCCGTGAAACTGATGCCCTGAATCTCATGCACTGACACTCATGCCCTGAACCACATGCCCTGAAACTCAAGCCCTGAATCTCATGCACTGAAATTCATGCCCTAAATCTCATACCCTGAAACTCCTGCCCTGAAACTCATGCACTGAAACTCATGCCCTGAATCACATGCCCTAAAACTCCTGCCCTGAATCTCCTGCCCTGAAACTCATGCCCTGAATGTCATGCCCTGAAATTCCTGCCCTGAATCTCATGCCCGGAATCTCATGCCGTGAAACTCATGCACTGAAACTCATGCCCTGAATCACATGCCCTAAAACTCCTGCGCTGAATCATCTGCTCAGAAACTCATTATCTGAATCACATGCCCTGAAATTCCTGCCCTGAATCTCATGCCCTGAAACTCATGCCCTGAATCTCATGCCTTGAAATTCCTGTCCTGAATCTCATGCCCTGAAACTCATGCCCTGAATCTCATGCCCTGAAACTCCTGCACTGAAACTCATGCCATGATTCTCATATCCTGAAACTCACGCCCTGAATTACATGGCCTGAAACTCCTGCCCTGAAACTCATGCCCTGAATCTCATGCCCAGAAACTCCTGCACTGAAACTCCTGCCATGAAACTCCTGCCCTGAAATTGCTGCCCTGAATCTCAAACCCTGAAACCACAGACCTGAAACTCATGCCCTGAAACTCTCGTCCTGAATCTCATGGCCTGAAACCCCTGCCCTCAAACTCATGCACTGACACTCATGCCCTGAATCTCCTGTCCTGAAACTCATGCCCTGAATCTCATGCACTGAAACTCATCCCCTGAATGTTATGCTCTGAAACGCAAATCCTGATTCTCCTGGCCTGAAACTCATGCCCTGAATTTCATAGCCTTAAACTCCTGCCCTGAATCACCTGCCCTGAAACTCATGCCCTGAATCTCATGCCTTGAAACTCCTGCCCTCAATTACATACACTGAAACTCATGCCCTAAATCTCATACCCTGAAACATCTGCCCTGAAACTCATGCACTGAAACTCATGCACTGAAACTCATGCCCTGAATCACATGCCCTCAAACTCCTGTCCTGAATCTCATGCCCTGAAACTCATGCCCTGAATCCCATGCCCTGAAACTCAAGCCCTGATTCTCCTGCCCTGAAACTGATGCCCTGAATCTCATGCCTTGAAACTCCAGCCCTCAAACTCTTGCACTGAAACTCACGCCCTGAATTACATGCCCTGAAACTCCTGTCCTGAAACTCATGCCCTGAATCTCATGCCCTGAAACTCTTGCACTGAAACACCTACCCTAAAACACATGCCCTGAATCTCATGCCCTGAAACTCATGCCCTGAAACTCATGCCCTGAATCTCATGCCCTGAAACTCTTGCACTGAAACACCTACCCTAAAACTCATGCCCTGAACCTCATGCCCGGAATCTCATGCCGTGAAACTCATGCACTGAAACTCCTGCCGTGAAACTGATGCCCTGAATCTCATGCACTGACACTCATGCCCTGAACCTCATGCCCTGAAACTCAAGCCCTGAATCTCATGCACTGAAATTCATGCCCTAAATCTCATACCCTGAAACTCCTGCCCTGAAACTCATGCACTGAAACTCATGCCCTGAATCACATGCCCTAAAACTCCTGCCCTGAATCACCTGCACAGAAACTCATTATCTGTATCTCATGCCCTGAAATTCCTGCCCTGAATCTCATGCCCTGAAACTCCTGTCCTGAATCTCATGCCCTGAAACTCATGCCCTGAATCCCATGCCCTGAAACTCAAGCCCTGATTCTCCTGCCCTGAAACTGATGCCCTGAATCTCATGCCTTGAAACTCCTGCCCTCAAACTCATGCACTGAAACTCACGCCCTGAAACTCCTGCCCTGAAACTCATGCCCTGAAACTCATGCCCTGAATCTCATGCCCTGAAACTCAAGCCCCTATTCTCCTGCCCTGAAACTCATGCCCTCAATCTCATGCCCTGAAACTTCTGCCCTGAAACTCATGCACTGAATCTCATGCGCTAAATCTCATGACCTTAAACTCAAGCCGTGAATCTCCTGCCCTGAAACTCATGCCCTGAATGTCATGCCCTGAAATTCCCGCCCTGAAACTCATGCCCTGAATCTCATGCCCTGAAACTCTTGCACTGAAACACCTACCCTAAAACTCATGCCCTGAATCTCATGCCCGGAATCTCATGCCGTGAAACTCATGCACTGAAACTCATGCCCTGAATCACATGCCCTAAAACTCCTGCGCTGAATCATCTGCTCAGAAACTCATTATCTGAATCACATGCCCTGAAATTCCTGCCCTGAATCTCATGCCCTGAAACTCATGCCCTGAATCTCATGCCTTGAAATTCCTGTCCTGAATCTCATGCCCTGAAACTCATGCCCTGAATCTCATGTCCTGAAACTCCTGCACTGAAACTCATGCCATGATTCTCATATCCTGAAACTCACGCCCTGAATTACATGGCCTGAAACTCCTGCCCTGAAACTCATGCCCTGAATCTCATGCCCAGAAACTCCTGCACTGAAACTCCTGCCATGAAACTCCTGCCCTGAAATTGCTGCCCTGAATTTCAAACCCTGAAACCACAGACCTGAAACTCATGCCCTGAAACTCTCGTCCTGAATCTCATGGCCTGAAATCCCTGCCCTCAAACTCATGCACTGACACTCATGCCCTGAATCTCCTGCCCTGAAACTCATGCCCTGAATCTCATGCACTGAAACTCATCCCCTGAATGTTATGCTCTGAAACGCAAATCCTGATTCTCCTGGCCTGAAACTCATGCCCTGAATTTCATAGCCTTAAACTCCTGCCCTGAATCACCTGCCCTGAAACTCATGCCCTGAATCTCATGCCTTGAAACTCCTGCCCTCAATTACATACACTGAAACTCATGCCCTAAATCTCATACCCTGAAACATCTGCCCTGAAACTCATGCACTGAAACTCATGCACTGAAACTCATGCCCTGAATCACATGCCCTCAAACTCCTGTCCTGAATCTCATGCCCTGAAACTCATGCCCTGAATCCCATGCCCTGAAACTCAAGCCCTGATTCTCCTGCCCTGAAACTGATGCCCTGAATCTCATGCCTTGAAACTCCAGCCCTCAAACTCTTGCACTGAAACTCACGCCCTGAATTACATGCCCTGAAACTCCTGTCCTGAAACTCATGCCCTGAAACTCATGCCCTGAATCTCATGCCCTGAAACTCAAGCCCTTATTCTCCTGCCCTGAAACTCATGTCCTCAATCTCATGCCCTGAAACTTCTGCCCTGAAACTCATGCACTGAATCTCATGCGCTAAATCTCATGACCTTATACTCAAGCCGTGAATCTCCTGCCCTGAAACTCATGCCCTGAATGTCATGCCCTGAAATTCCTGCCCTGAAACTCATGCCCTGAATCTCATGCCCTGAAACTCATGCACTGAAACTCCTGCCCTGAAACTGATGTCCTGAATCTCATGCACTGAAACTTATGCCCTGAACCTCATGCCTTGAAATTCAAGCCCTGAATCTCATGGGCTGAAACTCATGCCCTAAATCTCATACCCTGAAACTCCTTCCCTGAAACTCATGCCCTGAATATCATGCCCTGAAACTCATGCCCTAAATCTCATACCCTGAAACATCTGCCCTGAAACTCATGCACTGAAACTCATGCCCCGAATCACATGCCCTCAAACTCCTGCCCTGAATCATCTGCCCAGAAACTCATGCCTTGAATCACATGCCCTGAAATTCCTGCCCTGACTCTCATGACCTGAAACTCATGTCCTGAATCTCATGCCCTGAAACTCCTGCCCTCAATGACATACACTGAAACTCATGCCCTAAATCTCATACCCTGAAACATCTGCCCTGAAACTCATGCCCTGAATCACATGCCCTCAAACTCCTGCCCTGAATCATCTGCCCAGAAACTCTTGCCCTGAATTACATGCCCTGAAATTCCTGCCCTGACTCTCATGACCTGAAACTCATACCCTGAATCTCATGCCCTGAAACTCCTGCCCTCAAACACATACACTGAAACTCATGCACTGAAACTCATGCCCTGAATCTCATGCCTTGAAACTCCTGTCCTGAATCTCATGCCCTGAAACTCATGTCCTGAATCTCATACCCTGAAATTCCTGCCCTGAAACTCATGCACTGAAACTCATGCCCTGAATCACATGCCCTAAAACTCCTGCCCTGAATCATCTGTCCAGAAACTCATTATCTGAATCTCATGCCCTGAAATTCCTGCCCTGAATCTCATGTCCTGAAACTCATGCCCTGAATCTCAAGCCGTGAAACTCCTGCCCTCAGACTCATGCACTGAAACTCATGCTCTGAATCTCCTGCACTGAAACACGTGCCCTAAAACACCTGCTTGAAACTCAGGCCCTGAATCTCATGCCCTGAAACTCCTGTCCTGAATCTCATGCCCTGAAACTCATGCCCTGAATCCCATGCCCTGAAACTCAAGCCCTGATTCTCCTGCCCTGAAACTGATGCCCTGAATCTCATGCCTTGAAACTCCTGCCCTCAAACTCATGCACTGAAACTCACGCCCTGAAACTCCTGCCCTGAAACTCATGCCCTGAAACTCATGCCCTGAATCTCATGCCCTGAAACTCAAGCCCCTATTCTCCTGCCCTGAAACTCATGCCCTCAATCTCATGCCCTGAAACTTCTGCCCTGAAACTCATGCACTGAATCTCATGCGCTAAATCTCATGACCTTAAACTCAAGCCGTGAATCTCCTGCCCTGAAACTCATGCCCTGAATGTCATGCCCTGAAATTCCTGCCCTGAAACTCATGCCCTGAATCTCATGCCCTGAAACTCTTGCACTGAAACACCTACCCTAAAACTCATGCCCTGAATCTTATGCCCGGAATCTCATGCCGTGAAACTCATGCACTGAAACTCATGCCCTGAATCACATGCCCTAAAACTCCTGCGCTGAATCATCTGCTCAGAAACTCATTATCTGAATCACATGCCCTGAAATTCCTGCCCTGAATCTCATGCCCTGAAACTCATGCCCTGAATCTCATGCCTTGAAATTCCTGTCCTGAATCTCATGCCCTGAAACTCATGCCCTGAATCTCATGTCCTGAAACTCCTGCACTGAAACTCATGCCATGATTCTCATATCCTGAAACTCACGCCCTGAATTACATGGCCTGAAACTCCTGCCCTGAAACTCATGCCCTGAATCTCATGCCCAGAAACTCCTGCACTGAAACTCCTGCCATGAAACTTCTGCCCTGAAATTGCTGCCCTGAATCTCAAACCCTGAAACCACAGACCTGAAACTCATGCCCTGAAACTCTCGTCCTGAATCTCATGGCCTGAAATCCCTGCCCTCAAACTCATGCACTGACACTCATGCCCTGAATCTCCTGCCCTGAAACTGCTGCCCTGAATCTCAAGCCCTGAAACCACAGACCTGAAACCGATGCCCTGAAACTCATGCCCTGAAACTCATGCCCTGAATCTCATGCCGTGAAACTCCTGCCCTCAAACTCATGCACTGAAACTCATGCTCTGAATCTCCTGCCCTGAAACTCCTGCACTGAAATACGTGCCCTAAAACACCTGCCTTGAAAGTCAAGCCCAGAATCTGATGCCCTGAATCTCCTGCCCTGAATCTCCTGCCTTGAAACTCATGCCCTGAATCTCATGCCCTCAAGTCTTGCACTGAAACACCTACCCTAAAACACATGCCCTGAATCTCATGCCCTGAAACTCATGCCCTGAAACTCATGCCCTGAATCTCATGCCCTGAAACTCTTGCACTGAAACACCTACCCTAAAACTCATGCCCTGAACCTCATGCCCGGAATCTCATGCCGTGAAACTCATGCACTGAAACTCCTGCCGTGAAACTGATGCCCTGAATCTCATGCACTGACACTCATGCCCTGAACCACATGCCCTGAAACTCAAGCCCTGAATCTCATGCACTGAAATTCATGCCCTAAATCTCATACCCTGAAACTCCTGCCCTGAAACTCATGCACTGAAACTCATGCCCTGAATCACATGCCCTAAAACTCCTGCCCTGAATCTCCTGCCCTGAAACTCATGCCCTGAATGTCATGCCCTGAAATTCCTGCCCTGAATCTCATGCCCGGAATCTCATGCCGTGAAACTCATGCACTGAAACTCATGCCCTGAATCACATGCCCTAAAACTCCTGCGCTGAATCATCTGCTCAGAAACTCATTATCTGAATCACATGCCCTGAAATTCCTGCCCTGAATCTCATGCCCTGAAACTCATGCCCTGAATCTCATGCCTTGAAATTCCTGTCCTGAATCTCATGCCCTGAAACTCATGCCCTGAATCTCATGCCCTGAAACTCCTGCACTGAAACTCATGCCATGATTCTCATATCCTGAAACTCACGCCCTGAATTACATGGCCTGAAACTCCTGCCCTGAAACTCATGCCCTGAATCTCATGCCCAGAAACTCCTGCACTGAAACTCCTGCCATGAAACTCCTGCCCTGAAATTGCTGCCCTGAATCTCAAACCCTGAAACCACAGACCTGAAACTCATGCCCTGAAACTCTCGTCCTGAATCTCATGGCCTGAAACCCCTGCCCTCAAACTCATGCACTGACACTCATGCCCTGAATCTCCTGTCCTGAAACTCATGCCCTGAATCTCATGCACTGAAACTCATCCCCTGAATGTTATGCTCTGAAACGCAAATCCTGATTCTCCTGGCCTGAAACTCATGCCCTGAATTTCATAGCCTTAAACTCCTGCCCTGAATCACCTGCCCTGAAACTCATGCCCTGAATCTCATGCCTTGAAACTCCTGCCCTCAATTACATACACTGAAACTCATGCCCTAAATCTCATACCCTGAAACATCTGCCCTGAAACTCATGCACTGAAACTCATGCACTGAAACTCATGCCCTGAATCACATGCCCTCAAACTCCTGTCCTGAATCTCATGCCCTGAAACTCATGCCCTGAATCCCATGCCCTGAAACTCAAGCCCTGATTCTCCTGCCCTGAAACTGATGCCCTGAATCTCATGCCTTGAAACTCCAGCCCTCAAACTCTTGCACTGAAACTCACGCCCTGAATTACATGCCCTGAAACTCCTGTCCTGAAACTCATGCCCTGAATCTCATGCCCTGAAACTCTTGCACTGAAACACCTACCCTAAAACACATGCCCTGAATCTCATGCCCTGAAACTCATGCCCTGAAACTCATGCCCTGAATCTCATGCCCTGAAACTCTTGCACTGAAACACCTACCCTAAAACTCATGCCCTGAACCTCATGCCCGGAATCTCATGCCGTGAAACTCATGCACTGAAACTCCTGCCGTGAAACTGATGCCCTGAATCTCATGCACTGACACTCATGCCCTGAACCTCATGCCCTGAAACTCAAGCCCTGAATCTCATGCACTGAAATTCATGCCCTAAATCTCATACCCTGAAACTCCTGCCCTGAAACTCATGCACTGAAACTCATGCCCTGAATCACATGCCCTAAAACTCCTGCCCTGAATCACCTGCACAGAAACTCATTATCTGTATCTCATGCCCTGAAATTCCTGCCCTGAATCTCATGCCCTGAAACTCCTGTCCTGAATCTCATGCCCTGAAACTCATGCCCTGAATCCCATGCCCTGAAACTCAAGCCCTGATTCTCCTGCCCTGAAACTGATGCCCTGAATCTCATGCCTTGAAACTCCTGCCCTCAAACTCATGCACTGAAACTCACGCCCTGAAACTCCTGCCCTGAAACTCATGCCCTGAAACTCATGCCCTGAATCTCATGCCCTGAAACTCAAGCCCCTATTCTCCTGCCCTGAAACTCATGCCCTCAATCTCATGCCCTGAAACTTCTGCCCTGAAACTCATGCACTGAATCTCATGCGCTAAATCTCATGACCTTAAACTCAAGCCGTGAATCTCCTGCCCTGAAACTCATGCCCTGAATGTCATGCCCTGAAATTCCCGCCCTGAAACTCATGCCCTGAATCTCATGCCCTGAAACTCTTGCACTGAAACACCTACCCTAAAACTCATGCCCTGAATCTCATGCCCGGAATCTCATGCCGTGAAACTCATGCACTGAAACTCATGCCCTGAATCACATGCCCTAAAACTCCTGCGCTGAATCATCTGCTCAGAAACTCATTATCTGAATCACATGCCCTGAAATTCCTGCCCTGAATCTCATGCCCTGAAACTCATGCCCTGAATCTCATGCCTTGAAATTCCTGTCCTGAATCTCATGCCCTGAAACTCATGCCCTGAATCTCATGTCCTGAAACTCCTGCACTGAAACTCATGCCATGATTCTCATATCCTGAAACTCACGCCCTGAATTACATGGCCTGAAACTCCTGCCCTGAAACTCATGCCCTGAATCTCATGCCCAGAAACTCCTGCACTGAAACTCCTGCCATGAAACTCCTGCCCTGAAATTGCTGCCCTGAATTTCAAACCCTGAAACCACAGACCTGAAACTCATGCCCTGAAACTCTCGTCCTGAATCTCATGGCCTGAAATCCCTGCCCTCAAACTCATGCACTGACACTCATGCCCTGAATCTCCTGCCCTGAAACTCATGCCCTGAATCTCATGCACTGAAACTCATCCCCTGAATGTTATGCTCTGAAACGCAAATCCTGATTCTCCTGGCCTGAAACTCATGCCCTGAATTTCATAGCCTTAAACTCCTGCCCTGAATCACCTGCCCTGAAACTCATGCCCTGAATCTCATGCCTTGAAACTCCTGCCCTCAATTACATACACTGAAACTCATGCCCTAAATCTCATACCCTGAAACATCTGCCCTGAAACTCATGCACTGAAACTCATGCACTGAAACTCATGCCCTGAATCACATGCCCTCAAACTCCTGTCCTGAATCTCATGCCCTGAAACTCATGCCCTGAATCCCATGCCCTGAAACTCAAGCCCTGATTCTCCTGCCCTGAAACTGATGCCCTGAATCTCATGCCTTGAAACTCCAGCCCTCAAACTCTTGCACTGAAACTCACGCCCTGAATTACATGCCCTGAAACTCCTGTCCTGAAACTCATGCCCTGAAACTCATGCCCTGAATCTCATGCCCTGAAACTCAAGCCCTTATTCTCCTGCCCTGAAACTCATGTCCTCAATCTCATGCCCTGAAACTTCTGCCCTGAAACTCATGCACTGAATCTCATGCGCTAAATCTCATGACCTTATACTCAAGCCGTGAATCTCCTGCCCTGAAACTCATGCCCTGAATGTCATGCCCTGAAATTCCTGCCCTGAAACTCATGCCCTGAATCTCATGCCCTGAAACTCATGCACTGAAACTCCTGCCCTGAAACTGATGTCCTGAATCTCATGCACTGAAACTTATGCCCTGAACCTCATGCCTTGAAATTCAAGCCCTGAATCTCATGGGCTGAAACTCATGCCCTAAATCTCATACCCTGAAACTCCTTCCCTGAAACTCATGCCCTGAATATCATGCCCTGAAACTCATGCCCTAAATCTCATACCCTGAAACATCTGCCCTGAAACTCATGCACTGAAACTCATGCCCCGAATCACATGCCCTCAAACTCCTGCCCTGAATCATCTGCCCAGAAACTCATGCCTTGAATCACATGCCCTGAAATTCCTGCCCTGACTCTCATGACCTGAAACTCATGTCCTGAATCTCATGCCCTGAAACTCCTGCCCTCAATGACATACACTGAAACTCATGCCCTAAATCTCATACCCTGAAACATCTGCCCTGAAACTCATGCCCTGAATCACATGCCCTCAAACTCCTGCCCTGAATCATCTGCCCAGAAACTCTTGCCCTGAATTACATGCCCTGAAATTCCTGCCCTGACTCTCATGACCTGAAACTCATACCCTGAATCTCATGCCCTGAAACTCCTGCCCTCAAACACATACACTGAAACTCATGCACTGAAACTCATGCCCTGAATCTCATGCCTTGAAACTCCTGTCCTGAATCTCATGCCCTGAAACTCATGTCCTGAATCTCATACCCTGAAATTCCTGCCCTGAAACTCATGCACTGAAACTCATGCCCTGAATCACATGCCCTAAAACTCCTGCCCTGAATCATCTGTCCAGAAACTCATTATCTGAATCTCATGCCCTGAAATTCCTGCCCTGAATCTCATGTCCTGAAACTCATGCCCTGAATCTCAAGCCGTGAAACTCCTGCCCTCAGACTCATGCACTGAAACTCATGCTCTGAATCTCCTGCACTGAAACACGTGCCCTAAAACACCTGCTTGAAACTCAGGCCCCGAATCTCATGCCTTGTATCTCCTGCCCTGAATCTCCTGCCTTGAAACTCATGCCCTGAATCTCATGCCCTCAAACTCTTGCACTGAAACACCTGCCCTAAAACACATGCCGTGAATGCCATGCCCTGAAATTCCTGCCCTGAAACACATGCCCTGAATATCATGCCCTGAAACTCTTGCACTGAAACACCTACCCTAAAACTCATGCCCTGAATCTCATGCCCTGAAACTTCTGCCCTGAAAGTCATGCACTGAATCTCATGACCTTAAACTCAAGCCGTGAATCTCCTGCCCTGAAACTCATGCCCTGAATCTCATGCTCTGAAACTGCTGCCCTGAAACTCATACACTGAAAGACATGCCCTGAAACCCTTGCACTGAAACACTTGCCCTGAATCTCCTGCGCTGAATCTCATGCCCTGAAACAGCTGCCCTGAATCTCAAGCCCTGAAACCACAGAACTGAAACCCATGCCCTGAAACTCATGTCCTGAATCTCATGCCCTGAAACTCATGCCCTGAATCTCATGCCGTGAATCTCCTGCCCTCAAACTCCTGCCCTGAAACTCATGCCCTGAATATCAAGCCCTGATACTCAAACACTGAATCTCCTGCCCTGAAACACATGCCCTAAATCTCTTTCCCTGAAACTCCTGCCCTGAACCTCATGCACTGAAACTCATGCCCTGAATCACATGCCCTAAAATTCCGGCCGTGAATCATCTGCCCAGAAACTCATGCCCTGAATCACATGCCCTAAAATCCCTGCACTGCATCTCATGCCCTGAAACTCATGCCCTGAATCTCATGCCCTGAAACTCCTGTCCTGAATCTCATGCCCTGAAACTCATGCCCTGAATCTCATGCCCTGAAACTCCTGCACTGAAACTGATGCCATGAATCTCATATCCTGAAACTCACGCCCTGAATTACATGCCCTGAATCAACTGCCCTGAAATTCATGCCTTGAATGACATGCCCTGAAACTCCTGCCCTGAATCTCCTGCCCTGAAACTCATGCCTTTAATCTCATGCACTGAAACTCCTGCCCTGAATCTCCTGCCTTGAAACTGTTGCTCTGAATCTAATGCTCTGGAACTCCTGCACTGAAACTCCTGCCCTGAAGCTCCTGCCTTGAAACTCATGCCCTGAATCTCGTGCCCTGAAACTCCTGCCCTGAATCACCTGCTCTGAAACTCTTGCCCTGAATCTCATGCCCTACAACTCCTGCACTGAAACTCCTGCCCTGAAACGCATGCCCAGAATCTGATGCCCTGAAACCCCAGCACTGAAACTGTTGCCATGAATCTCATATCCTGAAACTCACGGCCTGAATTACATGCCCGGAATCACCTGCCCTGAAATTCATGCCTTGAATTTCATGCTCTGAAACTCCTGCCCTCAAGCTCATGCACTGAAACTCATGCCTTTAATCACATGCACTGAAACTCCTGCCCTGAATCTCCTGCCTTGAAACTCTTGCTCTGAATCTCATGCTCTGGAACTCCTGCACTGAAACTCCTGCCCTGAATCTCATGCCCTGAAATTCCTGCCCTGAAACTCATGCCCTGAATCTCATGCCCAGAAACTCCTGCCCTGAATCTCATGCCCTGAAATTCCTGCCCTGAAACTCATGCCCTGAATCTCATGCCCAGAAACTCCTGCACTGAAACTACTGCCCAGAAACACATGCCCTGAATCACATGCCCTAAAATCCCTGCACTGAATCTCATGCCCTCAAACTCTTGCACTGAAACACCTGCCCTAAAACACATGCCCTGAATGCCATACCCTGAAATTCCTGCCCTGAAACTCATGCCCTGAATCTCATGCCCTGAAACTCTTGCACTGAAACACCTACCCTAAAACTCATGCCCTGAATCTCATGCCCTGAAATTCCTGCCCTGAAACTCATGCCCTGAATCTCATGCCCAGAAACTCCTGCACTGAAACTCCTGCCATGAAACTCTTGCCCTGAATCTCATGCCCTGAAACTCCTGCCATGAAACTCCTGCCCTGAAATTGCTGCCCTGAATCTCAAACCCTGAAACCACAGACCTGAAACTCATGCCCTGAAACTCTCGTCCTGAATCTCATGGCCTGAAACCCCTGCCCTCAAACTCATGCACTGACACTCATGCCCTGAATCTCCTGTCCTGAAACTCATGCCCTGAATCTCATGCACTGAAACTCATCCCCTGAATGTTATGCTCTGAAACTCAAATCCTGATTCTCCTGGCCTGAAACTCATGCCCTGAATTTCATAGCCTTAAACTCCTGCCCTGAATCACCTGCCCTGAAACTCATGCCCTGAATCTCATGCCTTGAAACTCCTGCCCTGAATCTCATGCCCTGAAACTCATGCCCTGAAACTTCTGCGCTGAAACTCATGCATTGAATCTCATTGCCTGATACTCATGTCCTGAATCTCATGCCCTGAAACTCCTGCCCTCAAACTCATGCACTGAAAATCATGTCCTGAACCTCATGCCCTGAAACTGCTGCCCTGAATATCATGCCGTGAATCTCATATCCTCAAACTCATGCCCTGAATTACATGCCCTGAAACTCCTTCACTGAAACTCATGCCCTGTAACTCATGCCCTGAATCTCATGCCCTGAAACTTCTGCCCTGAAACTCATGCATTGAATCTCATGCGCTAAATCTCATGACCTTAAACTCAAGCCCTGAATCTCCTGCCCTGAAACTCATGCCCTGAATCTCAAGCTCTGAAACTCCCGCCCTGAAACTCATGCACTGAAAGACATGCCCTGAAACTCTTACACTGAAACTCTTGCACTGAAACACCTGCCCTGAATCTCCTGCCCTGAAACTGCTGCCCTGAATCTCAAGCCCTGAAACCACAGACCTGAAATCCATGCCCTGAAAGTCATGTCGTGAATCTCAAGCCCTGAAACTCATGTCCTGAATCTCATACCCTGAAACTCATGTACTGAATCTCATGCCCCGAAACTCATGTCCTGAATCTCATGCCCTGAAACTCCTGCCCTCAAACTCATGCACTGAAACTTATGCTCTGAATCTCATGCCTTCAAACTCCTGTCCTGAATCACATGCACTGAAATACCTGCCCTAAAACACATGCCCTGAATGTCATGCCCTGAAATTCCTGCCCTGAAACTCATGCCCTGAATCTCATGCCCTGAAACTCTTGCACTGAAACACCTACCCTAAAATTCATGCCCTGAATCTCATGCCCTGAAGCTCATGCCGTGAAACTCATGCACTAAAACTCCTGCCCTGAAACTGATGCCCTGAATCTCATGCACTGAAACTCATGCCCTGAACCTCATGCCCTGAAACTCAAGCCCTGAATCTCATGCACTGAAACTCATGCTCTAAATCTCATACCCTGAAACTCCTGCCCTGAAACTCATGCACTGAAAATCATGCCCTGAATCACATGCCCTAAAACTCCTGCCCTGAATCATCTGCCCAGAAACTCATTATCTGAATCACATGCCCTGAAATTCCTGCCCTGAATCTCATGCCCTGAAACTCATGCCCTGAATCTCATGCCTTGAAACCCCTGCCCTCAAACTCATGCACTGAAACTCATGCACTGAATCTCATGCCCCGAATCTCATGCCTTGAAACTCCTGCCTTGAATCTCATGCCCTGAAACTCATGCCCTGAAACTCCTGCACTTAAACTAATGCCATGAATCTCATATCCTGACACTCACGCCCTGAATTACATGCCCTGAAGCTCCTGCCCTGAAACTCATGTCCTGAAACTCATGCTCTGAATCTCATGCCCTGAAACTCAAGCCATGATTCTCCTGCCCTGAAACTCATGCCCTGAATCTCATGCCCTGAAACTTCTGCCCTGAAAGTCATGCACTGAATCTCATGACCTTAAACTCAAGCCGTGAATCTCCTGCCGTGAAACTCATGCCCTGAATCTCATGCTCTGAAGCTCCTGCCCTGAAACTCATGCACTGAAAGACATGCCCTGAAACTCTTGCACTGACACTTTTGCACTGAAACACCTGCCCTGAATCTCCTGCACTGAATCTCATGCCCTGAAACTCATGCCCTGAATCTCATGCCGTGAAACTCCAGCCCTCAAACTCATGCCCTGAAACTCATGCCCTGAATATCATGCCCTGATACTCAAACACTGAATCGCCTGCCTTGAAACACATGCCCTAAATCTCTATCCCTGAAACTCCTGCCCTGAAACTCATGCACTGAACCACATGCCCTAAAACTCCTACCCTGAATCATCTGCACAGAAACTCATGCCCTGAAACCCATGCCCTAAAATCCCTGCACTGAATCTCATGCCCTGAAACTCATGCCCTGAATCTCATGCCCTGAAACTCCTACCCTCAAACTCATACACTGAAACTCATGCACTGAAACTCATGCCCTGAATCTGATGCCTTGAAACTCCTGTCCTGAATCTCATGCCCTGAAACTCATGCCCTGAATCTCATGCCCTGAAACTCCTGCACTGAAACTGATGCCATGAATCTCATATCCTGAAACTCACGCCCTGAATTACATGCCCTGAATCACCTGCCCTGAAATTCATGCCTTGAATCACATGCCCTGAAACTCCTGCCCTGAATCTCCTGCCCTGAAACTCATGCCTTTAATCAGATGCACTAAAACTCCTGCCCTGAATCTCCTGCCTTGAAACTCTTGCTCTGAATCTAATGCTCTAGAACTCCTGCACTGAAACTCCTGCCCTGGATCTCCTGCCTTGAAACTCATGCCCTGAATCTCGTGCCCTGAAACTCCTGCCCTGAATCACCTGCTCTGAAACTCTTGCCCTGAATCTCATGCCCTACAACTCCTGCATTGAAACTCCTGCCCTAAAACGCATGCCCAGAATCTGATGCCCTGAATCTCATGCTATGAAACTCATGCACTGAAACTCCTGCGCTGAATCTCCTGCCCTGAAACTCATGCCCTGAAACTCATGTCCTGAATCTCATGCCCTGAAACTCCTGCCCTCAAACTCATGCACTGAAATTTATGCTCTGAATCTCATGCCTTCAAACTCCTGTCCTGAATCTCATGCCCTGAAACTCATGCCCTGAATCTCATGCCCTCAAACTCTTGCACTGAAACACCTGCCCTAAAACACATGCCCTGAATGTCATGCCCTGAAATTCCTGCCCTGAAACTCATGCCCTGAATCTCATGCCCTGAAACTCTTGCACTGAAACACCTACCCTAAAATTCATGCCCTGAAGCTCATGCCGTGAAACTCATGCACTGAAACTCCTGCCCTGAAACTGATGCCCTGAATCTCATGCACTGAAACTCATGCCCTGAACCTCATGCCCTGAAACTCAAGCCCTGAATCTCATGCACTGAAACTCATGCTCTAAATCTCATACCCTGAAACTCCTGCCCTGAAACTCATGCACTGAAACTCATGCCCTGAATCACATGCCCTAAAACTCGTGCCCTGAATCATCTGCCCAGAAACTCATTATCTGAATCACTTGCCCTGAAATTCCTGCCCTGAATCTCATGCCCTGAAACTCATGCCCTGAATCTCATGCCTTGAAACCCCTGCCCTCAAACTCATGCACTGTAACTCATGCACTGAATCTCATGCCCCGAATCACTTGCCCTGAAATTCCTGCCCTGAAGCTCCTGCCCTGAAACTCATGTCCTGAAACTCATGCTCTGAATCTCATGCCCTGAAACTCAAGCCATGATTCTCCTGCCCTGAAACTCATGCCCTGAATCTCATGCCCTGAAACTTCTGCCCTGAAAGTCATGCACTGAATCTCACGACCTTAAACTCAAGCCGTGAATCTCCTGCCCTGAAACTCATGCCCTGAATCTCATGCTCTGAAGCTCCTGCCCTGAAACTCATGCACTGAAAGACATGCCCTGAAACTCTTGCACTGACACTCTTGCACTGAAACACCTGCCCTGAATCTCCTGCACTGAATCTCATGCCCTGAAACTTCTGCACTGAATCTCAAGCCCTGAAACCACAGACCTGAAACCCATGCCCTGAAACTCATGTCCTGAATCTCATGCCCTGAAACTCATGCCCTGAATCTCATGCCGTGAAACTCCAGCCCTCAAACTCATGCCCTGAAACTCATGCCCTGAATATCATGCCCTGATACTCAAACACTGAATCTCCTGCCCTGAAACACATGCCCTAAATCTCTCTCCCTGAAACTCCTGCCCTGAAACTCATGCACTGAAAATCATGCCCTGAACCACATGCCCTAAAACTCCTACCCTGAATCATCTGCACAGAAACTCATGCCCTGAATCACATGCCCTAAAAATCCCTGCACTGAATCTCATGCCCTGAAACTCATGCCCTGAATCTCATGCCCTGAAACTCCTACCCCTCAAACTCATACACTGAAACTCATGCACTGAAACTCATGCCCTTAATCACATGCCCTAAAACTCCTGACCTGAATCATCTGCCCAGAAACTCATTATCTGAATCACATGCCCTGAAATTCCTGCCCTGAATCTCATGCCCTGAAACTCATGCCCTGAATCTCATGCCTTGAAACCCCTGCCCTCAAACTCATGCACTGAAACTCATGCACTGAATCTCATGCCCCGAATCACATGCCTTGAAACTCCTGCCTTGAATCTCATGCCCTGAAACTCATGCCCTGAATCTCATGCCCTGAAACTCCTGCACTTAAACTAATGCCATGAATCTCATATCCTGACACTCACGCCCTGAATTACATGCCCTGAAGCTCCTGCCCTGAAACTCATGTCCTGAAACTCATGCTCTGAATCTCATGCCCTGAAACTCAAGCCATGATTCTCCTGCCCTGAAACTCATGCCCTGAATCTCATGCCCTGAAACTTCTGCCCTGAAAGTCATGCACTGAATCTCACGACCTTAAACTCAAGCCGTGAATCTCCTGCCCTGAAACTCATGCCCTGAATCTCATGCTCTGAAGCTCCTGCCCTGAAACTCATGCACTGAAAGACATGCCCTGAAACTCTTGCACTGACACTCTTGCACTGAAACACCTGCCCTGAATCTCCTGCACTGAATCTCATGCCCTGAAACTTCTGCACTGAATCTCAAGCCCTGAAACCACAGACCTGAAACCCATGCCCTGAAACTCATGTCCTGAATCTCATGCCCTGAAACTCATGCCCTGAATCTCATGCCGTGAAACTCCAGCCCTCAAACTCATGCCCTGAAACTCATGCCCTGAATATCATGCCCTGATACTCAAACACTGAATCTCCTGCCCTGAAACACATGCCCTAAATCTCTCTCCCTGAAACTCCTGCCCTGAAACTCATGCACTGAAACTCATGCCCTGAACCACATGCCCTAAAACTCCTACCCTGAATCATCTGCACAGAAACTCATGCCCTGAATCACATGCCCTAAAATCCCTGCACTGAATCTCATGCCCTGAAACTCATGCCCTGAATCTCATGCCCTGAAACTCCTACCCTCAAACTCATACACTGAAACTCATGCACTGAAACTCATGCCCTTAATCACATGCCCTAAAACTCCTGACCTGAATCATCTGCCCAGAAACTCATTATCTGAATCACATGCCCTGAAATTCCTGCCCTGAATCTCATGCCCTGAAACTCATGCTCTGAATCTCATGCCTTGAAACTCCTGTCCTGAATCTCATGCCCTGAAACTCATGCCCTGAACCTCATGCCCTGAAACTCATGCCATGAATCTCATATCCTGAAACTCACGCCCTGAATTACATGCCCTGAAATTCCTGCCCTGAAACTCATGCCCTGAAACTCATGCACTGAATCTCACGCGCTAAATCTCATGACCTTAAACTCAAGCCGTGAATCTCCTTCCCTGAAACTCATGCCCTGAATCTCATGCTCTGAAACTCCTGCCCTGAAACTCATGCACTGAAAGACATGCCCTGAAACTCTTGCACTGAAACTCTTGCAATGAAACACCTGCCCTCTCCTGCCCTGAATCTCCTGCCCTGAAACTGCTGCCCTGAATCTCAAGCCCTGAAACGACAGACCTGAAACCGATGCCCTGAAACTCATGCCCTGAAACTCATGCCCTGAATCTCATGCCATGAAACTCCTGCCCTCAAACTCACGCACTGAAACTCATGCCCTGAATCTCATGCCTTGAAACTCCTGTCCTGAATCTCATGCCCTGAAACTCATGCCCTGAATCCCAAGCCCTGAAACTCAAGCCCTGATTCTCCTGCCCTGAAACTGATGCCCTGAATCTCATGCCTTGAAACTCCTGCCCTCAAACTCATGCACTGAAACTCACGCCCTGAATTACATGCCCTGAAACTCCTGCCCTGGAACTCATGCCCTGAAACTCATGCCCTGAATCTCATGCCCTGAAACTCAAGCCCTTATTCTCCTGCCCTGAAACTCATGCCCTCAATCCCATGCCCTGAAACTTCTGCTCTGAAACTCATGCACTGAATCTCATGCGCTAAATCTCATGACCTTGAACTCAAGCCGTGAATCTCCTGCCCTGAAACTCATGCCCTGAATGTCATGCCCTGAAATTCCTGCCCTGAAACTCATGCCCTGAATCTCATGCCCTGAAACTCTTGCACTGAAACACCTACCCTAAAACTCATGCCCTGAATCTCATGCCCGAAATCTCATGCCGTGAAATTCATGCACTGAAACTCCTGCCCTGAAAATGATGCCCTGAATCTCATGCACTGAAACTTATGCCCCGAACCTCATGCCTTGAAATTCAAGCCCTGAATCTCATGACTGAAACTCATGCCCTAAATCTCATACCCTGAAACACCTGCCCTGAAACTCATGCACTGAAACTCATGCCCTGAATCACATGGCCCTAAAACTCCTGCGCTGAATCATCTGCCCAGAAACTCATTATCTGAATCCCATGCCCTGAAATTCCTGCCCTGAATCTCATGCCCTGAAACTCATGCCCTGAATCTCATGCCTTGAAATTCCTGTCCTGAATCTCATGCCCTGAAACTCATGCCCTGAATCTCATTCCCTGAAACTCCTGCACTGAAACTCATGCCATGATTCTCAAATCCTGAAACTCACGCCCTGAATTACATGGCCTGAAACTCCTGCCCTGAAACTCATGCCCTGAAACTCATGCCCTGAATCTCATGCCCTGAAGCTCCTGCACTGAAACTGATGCCATGAATCTCATATCCTGAAACTCACGCCCTGAATTACATGCCCTGAATCACCTGCCCTGAAATTCATGCCTTGAATCACATGCCCTGAAACTCCTGCCCTGAATCTCCTGCCCTGAAACTCATGCCTTTAATCAGATGCACTGAAACTCCTGCCCTGAATCTCCTGCCTTGAAACTCTTGCTCTGAATCGAATGCTCTGGAACTCCTGCACTGAAACTCCTGCCCTGGATCTCCTGCCTTGAAACTCATGCCCTGAATCTCGTGCCCTGAAACTCCTGCCCTGAATCACCTGCTCTGAAACTCTTGCCATGAATCTCATGCCCTACAACTCCTGCATTGAAACTCCTGCCCTGAAACGCATGCCCAGAATCTGATGCCCTGAATCTCATGCTATGAAACTCATGCACTGAAACTCCTGCGCTGAATCTCCTGCCCTGAATCTCATGCCCTGAAACTCATGTCCTGAATCTCATGCCCTGAAACTCCTGCCCTCAAACTCATGCACTGAAATTTATGCTCTGAATCTGATGCCTTCAAACTCCTGTCCTGAATCACATGCCCTGAAACTCATGCCCTGAATCTCATGCCCTCAAACTCTTGCACTGAAACACCTGCCCTAAAACACATGCCCTGAATGTCATGCCCTGAAATTCCTGCCCTGAAACTCATGCCCTGAATCTCATGCCCTGAAACTCTTGCACTGAAACACCTACCCTAAAACTCATGCCCTGAATCTCATGCCCTGAAGCTCATGCCGTGAAACTCATGCACTGAAACTCCTGCCCTGAAACTCATGCCCTGAATCTCATGCACTGAAACTCATGCCCTGAACCTCATGCCCTGAAACTCAAGCCCTGAATCTCATGCACTGAAACTCATGCTCTAAATCTCATACCCTGAAACTCCTGCCCTGAAACTCATGCACTGAAACTCATGCCCTGAATCACATGCCCTAAAAATCCTGCCCTGAATCATCTGCCCAGAAACTCATTATCTGAATCACATGCCCTGAAATTCCTGCCCTGAATCTCATGCCCTGAAACTCATGCCCTGAATCTCATGCCTTGAAATTCCTGCCCTCAAACTCATGCACTGAAACTCATGCCCTGAATCCCAAGCCCTGAAACTCAAGCCCTGATTCTCCTGCCCTGAAACTGATGCCCTGAATCTCATGCCTTGAAACTCCTGCCCTCAAACTCATGCACTGAAACTCACGCCCTGAATTACATGCCCTGAAACTCCTGCCCTGGAACTCATGCCCTGAAACTCATGCCCTGAATCTCATGCCCTGAAACTCAAGCCCTTATTCTCCTGCCCTGAAACTCATGCCCTCAATCTCATGCCCTGAAACTTCTGCTCTGAAACTCATGCACTGAATCTCATGCGCTAAATCTCATGACCTTGAACTCAAGCCGTGAATCTCCTGCCCTGAAAATCATGCCCTGAATGTCATGCCCTGAAATTCCTGCCCTGAAACTCATGCCCTGAATCTCATGCCCTGAAACTCTTGCACTGAAACACCTACCCTAAAACTCATGC
>NW_027276099.1:0-44727 GCF_030028105.1 Mobula birostris | reverse complement strand
AAGCATTGTATGCACTGAGAAAACAACTTTTTTGTCTTACTGAGCAAAGCCATGGTACAACTGCTAATCAACACAGAATCATGTGGAAAGATTATTTAAGCTGTTTCCATTAGGTTTCCACTCTGTACTTTTGTGTAAATGATTACTATTGGCACTGTCAAAGGATTGTATGCATTGAGAAAAGAACTTTTTTGTCCTGATGAGCAGAGGCATGAAATGTCTTTTAAGCAACTCAGAATAATGTGGAAAGTTAATTTAAGATGTTTACATTAGGGATCCACTCTGTACTTTTGTGTAAATTAAAATGTATACTATTGGTAATGTCAAAGCATTCTATGCAAAGAGAAAACAACTTTTTTGTCTTGCTGGACAAAGGCATGGTACAAGTTCTAATCAACACAGAATCATGTGGAAAGGTAATTTAAGGTGTTTCCATTAGGTTTGCACTCAGCACTTTGGTGGAAAATTGAAATGTACACTGTTTGTAAAGTCAAAACAGTGTATGCTCTGAGAAAACAACTTTTTTATCTTGCTGGGCAAAGGCATGGTACAAGTTCTAATCAACACAGAATCATGTGGAAAGATTATTTAAGATGTTTCCATTAGGTTTGCACTCAGTACTTTGGTGTAAGATTGATATGTATACTTTTGGTAATGTCAAAGCATTGTATGCACTGAGAAAACAACTTTTTTGTCTTGCTGAGCAAAGGCATAGTACAAGTTCTAATCAACACAGAATCATGTGGAAAAGTAATTTAAGGTGTTTCCATTAGGTTTGCACTCAGCACTTTGGTGGAAAATTGAAATGTACACTATTTGTAAAGTCAAAGCATTGCATGCACTGAGAAAAGAACTTTTTTCTCTTGATGAACAGAGTCATGAAACAAATTATAGACAACTCAGAATCATGAGGAAAGATTACTTAAGATGTTTCCATTAGGTTTCCACTCAGTACTTTGGTGTAAAATTGAAATGTATACTATTGGGAAAGTCAAAGCATTGTATGCACTGCGAAAACAACTTTTTTGTCTTGCTGAACAAAGGTATGGTACAAGTTCTAATCAACACAGAATCATGTGGAAAGGAAATTTAAGGTGTTTCCATTAGGTTTGCAATCAGCACTTTGGTGGAAAATTGAAATGTATACTATTGGTAATACCAAAGCATTGTATGCTCTGAGAAAACAACTTTTTTGTTTTGCTGAGCAAAGCCATGGTACAAGTTCTAATCAACTGAGAATCATGTGTAAAGGTAATTTAAGGTGTTTCCATTAGGTTTGCCGTCAGTACTTTGGTGGAAGTTTAAAATGTATACTATTGGTAATGTCAAAGCTTTGTATGCACTGAGGAAGCAACTTTTTTGTCTTGATGAACAGAGGCATGAAACAAATTATAGACAACTCAGAATCATGAGGAAAGATCATTTAAGATGTTTCCATTAGGTTTGCAGTCAGTACTTTCGTGTAAAATTGAAATGTATACTATTGGTAAAGTCAAAGCATTGTACGCACTGAGGAAACAACTTTTTTGTCCTGCTGAGCAAAGGCATGGTACAAGTTTTAATCAACTCAGAATCATGTGGAAAGGTAAATTAAGGTGTTTCCATTAGGTTTGGAGTCAGTACTTTGGTGGAAGTTTAAAATGTATACTATTGGTAATGTCAAAGCTTTGTATGCACTGAGGAAACAACTTTTTTTTCTTGCTGAACAAAGGTATGGTACAAGTTCTAATCAACACAGAATCATGTGGAAAGGTAATTTAAGGTGTTTCCATTAGGTTTGCAATCAGCACTTTGGTGGAAAATTGAAATGTACACTATCGGTAATATCAAAGAATTCTATGCACTGAGAAAAGAACGTTTTTGTCTTTATGAACAGAGGCATGAAACAAATTATAGACAATTCAGAATCATGAGGAAAGATTATTTAAGATGTTTCCATTAGGTTTGCACTCAGTACTTTGGTGTAAGATTGATATGTATTCTATTGGTAATGTCAAAGCATTGTATGCACTGAGAAAACAACTTTTTTATCTTGCTGAGCAAAGGCATAGTACAAGTTCTAATCAACTCCGAATCACGTGGAAAGGTAATTTAAGATATTGCCATCAGGTTTGCACTCAGCACTTTGGTGGAAAATTGAAATGTACACTATATGTAAAGTCAAAGCATTGCATGCACTGAGCAAAAAACTTTTTTCTCTTGATGAACAGAGGCATGAAACAAATTATAGACAACTCAGAATCATGAGGAAAGATTATTTAAGATGTTTCCATTAGGTTTGCACTCAGTACTTTGGTGTAAAATTGAAATGTATACTATTGGTAAAGTCAAATCATTGTATGCACTGAGAAAACAACTTTTTTGTCTTACTGAGCAAAGCCATGGTACAACTGCTAATCAACACAGAATCATGTGGAAAGATTATTTAAGATGTTTCCATTAGGTTTCCAGTCTGTACATTTGTGTAAATGATTACTATTGGCACTGTCAAAGGATTGTATGCATTGAGAAAAGAACTTTTTTGTCCTGATGAGCAGAGGCATGAAACAAATTATAGACAACTCAGAATCATGAGGAAAGATTATTTAAGATGTTTCCATTAGGTTTGCACTCAGTACTTTGGTGTAAAATTGAAATGTATACTATTGGTAAAGTCAAAGATTTGTATGCACTGAGAAAACAACTTTTTTGTCTTACTGAGCAAAGCCATGGTTCAACTGCTAATCAACACAGAATCATGTGGAAAGATTATTTAAGATGTTTCCATTAGGTTTCCAGTCTGTACATTTGTGTAAATGATTACTATTGGCACTGTCAAAGGATTGTATGCATTGAGAAAAGGACTTTTTTGTCCTGATGAGCAGAGGCATGAAATGTCTTTTAAGCAACTCAGAATAATGTGGAAAGTTAATTTAAGATATTTCCATTAGGGATCCACTCTGTACTTTTGTGTAAATTAAAATGTATACTATTGGTAATGTCAAAGCATTCTATGCACTGAGAAAACAACTTTTTTGTCTTGCTGGACAAAGGCATGGTACAAGTTCTAATCAACACAGAATCATGTGGAAAGGTAATTTAAGGTGTTTCCGTTAGGTTTGCACTCAGCACTTTGGTGGAAAATTGAAATGTACACTGTTTGTAAAGTCAAAACAGTGTATGCACTGAGAAAAGAACTTTTTTGTCTTTATGAACAGAGGCATGAAACAAATTATAGACAACTCAGAATCATGAGGAAAGATTATTTAAGGTGTTTCCATTAGGTTTGCACTCAGTACTTTGGTGTAAGATTGATATGTATACTTTTGGTAATGTCAAAGCATTGTATGCACTGAGAAAACAACTTTTTTGTCTTGCTGAGCAAAGGCATAGTACAAGTTCTAATCAACTCAGAATCATGTGGAAAGGGAATTTAAGATGTTGCCATCAGCTTTGCACTCAGTACTTTGGTGGAAAATTGAAATGTATACTATTGGTAATGTCAAAGCATTGTATGCTCTGAGAAAACAACTTTTTTATCTTGCTGGGCAAAGGCATGGTACAAGTTCTAATCAACACAGAATCATGTGGAAAGATTATTTAAGATGTTTCCATTAGGTTTGCACTCAGTACTTTGGTGTAAAATTGAAATGTATGCTATTGGTAATGTCAAAGCATTGTATGCACTCAGAAAACAACTTTTTTGTCTTGCTGGACAAAGGCATGGTACAAGTTCTAATCAGCACAGAATCATGTGGAAAGGTAGTTTAAGGTGTTTCCATTAGGTTTGCACTCAGCACTTTGGTGGAAAATTGAAATGTACACTGTTTGTAAAGTCAAAACAGTGTATGCACTGAGAAAACAACTTTTTTGTCTTGCTGAGCAAAGGCATAGTACAAGTTCTAATCAACTCAGAATCATGTGGAAAGGGAATTTAAGATGTTGCCATCAGGTTTGCACTCAGTACTTTGGTGGAAAATTGAAATGTATACTATTGGTAACGTCAAAGCATTGTATGCTCTGAGAAAACAACTTTTTTATCTTGCTGGGCAAAGGCATGGTACAAGTTCTAATCAACACAGAATCATGTGGAAAGATTATTTAAGATGTTTCCATTAGGTTTGCACTCAGTACTTTGGTGTAAAATTGAAATGTATGCTATTGGTAAAGTCGAAGCATTGTATGCACTGAGAAAACAACTTTTTTGTCTTGCTGAACAAAGGTATGGTACAAGTTCTAAACAACACAGAATCATGTGGAAAGGTAATTTAAGGTGTTTCCATTAGGTTTGCAATCAGCACTTTGGTGGAAAATTGAAATGTATACTATTGGTAATACCAAAGCATTGTATGCTCTGAGAAAACAACTTTTTTGTTTTGCTGAGCAAAGGCATGGTACAAGTTCTAATCAACTCAGAATCATGTGGAAAGGTAATTTAAGGTGTTTCCATTAGGTTTGCCGTCAGTACTTTGGTGGAAGTTTAAAATGTATACAATTGGTAATGTCAAAGCTTTGTATGCACTGAGGAAGCAACTTTTTTGTCTTGATGAACAGAGGCATGAAACAAATTATAGACAACTCAGAATCATGAGGAAAGATCATTTAAGATGTTTCCATTAGGTTTGCAGTCAGTACTTTGGTGTAAAATTGAAATGTATACTATTGGTAAAGTCAAAGCATTGTATGCTCTGAGAAAACAACTTTTTTGTCTTACTGAGCAAAGCCATGGTACAACTGCTAATCAACTCAGAATCATGTGGAAAGGTAAATTAAGGTGTTTCCATTAGGTTTGGAGTCTGTACTTTGGTGGAAGTTTAAAATGTAAACTATTGGTAATGTCAAAGCTTTGTATGCACTGAGGAAACAACTTTTTTGTCTTGCTGAACAAAGGTATGGTACAAGTTCTAATCAACACAGAATCATGTGGAAAGGTAATTTAAGGTGTTTCTATTAGGTTTGCAATCAGCACTTTGGTGGAAAATTAAAATGTATACCATTGGTAAAGTCAAAGCATTGTATGCTCTGTGAAAACAACTTTTTTATCTCGCTGGACAAAGGCATGGCACAAGTTCTAATCAACACAGAATCATGTGGAAAGGTAATTTAAGGTGTTTCCATTAGGTTTGCACTCAGCACTTTGGTGGAAAATTGAAATGTACACTGTTTGTAAAGTCAAAACAGTGTATGCACTGAGAAAAGAACTTTTTTGTCTTTATGAACAGAGGCATGAAACAAATTATAGACAACTCAGAATCATGAGGAAAGATTATTTAAGATGTTTCCATTAGGTTTGCACTCAGTACTTTGGTGTAAAATTGAAATGTATGCCATTGGTAAAGTCAAAGCATTGTATGCACTGAGAAATCAACTTTTTTGTCTTACTGAGCAAAGCCATGGTACAACTGCTAATCAACACAGAATCATGTGGAAAGATTATTTAAGATGTTTCCATTAGGTTTCCAGTCTGTACATTTGTGTAAATGATTACTATTGGCACTGTCAAAGGATTGTATGCACTGAGAAAACAACTTTTTTGTCTTGCTGAGCAAAGGCATGGTACAAGTTCTAATCAACTCAGAATCATGTGGAAAGGTAAATTAAGGTGTTTCCATCAGGTTTGGAGTCAGTACTTTGGTGGAAGTTTAAAATGTATACTATTGGTAATGTCAAAGCTTTGTATGCACTGAGGAAACAACTTTTTTGTCTTGCTGAACAAAGGTATGGTACAAGTTCTAATCAACACAGAATCATGTGGAAAGGTAATTTAAGGTGTTTCCATTAGGTTTGCAATCAGCACTTTGGTGGAAAATTAAAATGAATACCATTGGTAAAGTCAAAGCATTGTATGCACTGAGAAAACAACTTTTTTGTCTTACTGAGCAAAGCCATGGTACAACTGCTAATCAACACAGAATCATGTGGAAAGATTATTTAAGCAGTTTCCATTAGGTTTCCACTCTGTACTTTTGTGTAAATGATTACTATTGGCACTGTCAAAGGATTGTATGCATTGAGAAAAGAACTTTTTTGTCCTGATGAGCAGAGGCATGAAATGTCTTTTAAGCAACTCAGAATAATGTGGAAAGTTAATTTAAGATGTTTCCATTAGGGATCCACTCTGTACTTTTGTGTAAATTAAAATGTATACTATTGGTAATGTCAAAGCATTCTATGCACTGAGAAAACAACTTTTTTGTCTTGCTGGACAAAGGCATGGTACAAGTTCTAATCAACACAGAATCATGTGGAAAGGTAATTTAAGGTGTTTCCGTTAGGTTTGCACTCAGCACTTTGGTGGAAAATTGAAATGTACACTGTTTGTAAAGTCAAAACAGTTTATGCACTGAGAAAAGAACTTTTTTGTCTTTATGAACAGAGGCATGAAACAAATTATAGACAACTCAGAATCATGAGGAAAGATTATTTAAGATGTTTCCATTAGGTTTGCACTCAGTACTTTGGTGTAAGATTGATATGTATACTTTTGGTAATGTCAAAGCATTGTATGCACTGAGAAAACAACTTTTTTGTCTTGCTGAGCAAAGGCATAGTACAAGTTCTAATCAACACAGAATCATGTGGAAAAGTAATTTAAGGTGTTTCCATTAGGTTTGCACTCAGCACTTTGGTGGAAAATTGAAATGTACACTATTTGTAAAGTCAAAGCATTGCATGCACTGAGAAAAGAACTTTTTTCTCTTGATGAACAGAGTCATGAAACAAATTATAGACAACTCAGAATCATGAGGAAAGATTACTTAAGATGTTTCCATTAGGTTTCCACTCAGTACTTTGGTGTAAAATTGAAATGTATACTATTGGGAAAGTCAAAGCATTGTATGCACTGCGAAAACAACTTTTTTGTCTTGCTGAACAAAGGTATGGTACAAGTTCTAATCAACACAGAATCATGTGGAAAGGAAATTTAAGGTGTTTCCATTAGGTTTGCAATCAGCACTTTGGTGGAAAATTGAAATGTATACTATTGGTAATACCAAAGCATTGTATGCTCTGAGAAAACAACTTTTTTGTTTTGCTGAGCAAAGCCATGGTACAAGTTCTAATCAACTGAGAATCATGTGTAAAGGTAATTTAAGGTGTTTCCATTAGGTTTGCCGTCAGTACTTTGGTGGAAGTTTAAAATGTATACTATTGGTAATGTCAAAGCTTTGTATGCACTGAGGAAGCAACTTTTTTGTCTTGATGAACAGAGGCATGAAACAAATTATAGACAACTCAGAATCATGAGGAAAGATCATTTAAGATGTTTCCATTAGGTTTGCAGTCAGTACTTTCGTGTAAAATTGAAATGTATACTATTGGTAAAGTCAAAGCATTGTACGCACTGAGGAAACAACTTTTTTGTCCTGCTGAGCAAAGGCATGGTACAAGTTTTAATCAACTCAGAATCATGTGGAAAGGTAAATTAAGGTGTTTCCATTAGGTTTGGAGTCAGTACTTTGGTGGAAGTTTAAAATGTATACTATTGGTAATGTCAAAGCTTTGTATGCACTGAGGAAACAACTTTTTTTTCTTGCTGAACAAAGGTATGGTACAAGTTCTAATCAACACAGAATCATGTGGAAAGGTAATTTAAGGTGTTTCCATTAGGTTTGCAATCAGCACTTTGGTGGAAAATTGAAATGTACACTATTGGTAATATCAAAGAATTCTAAGCACTGAGAACAGAACGTTGTTGTCTTTATGAACAGAGGCATGAAACAAATTATAGACAATTCAGAATCATGAGGAAAGATTATTTAAGATGTTTCCATTAGGTTTGCACTCAGTACTTTGGTGTAAGATTGATATGTATTCTATTGGTAATGTCAAAGCATTGTATGCACTGAGAAAACAACTTTTTTATCTTGCTGAGCAAAGGCATAGTACAAGTTCTAATCAACTCCGAATCACGTGGAAAGGTAATTTAAGATATTGCCATCAGGTTTGCACTCAGCACTTTGGTGGAAAATTGAAATGTACACTATATGTAAAGTCAAAGCATTGCATGCACTGAGCAAAAAACTTTTTTCTCTTGATGAACAGAGGCATGAAACAAATTATAGACAACTCAGAAACATGAGGAAAGATTATTTAAGATGTTTCCATTAGGTTTGCACTCAGTACTTTGGTGTAAAATTGAAATGTATACTATTGGTAAAGTCAAATCATTGTATGCACTGAGAAAACAACTTTTTTGTCTTACTGAGCAAAGCCATGGTACAACTGCTAATCAACACAGAATCATGTGGAAAGATTATTTAAGATGTTTCCATTAGGTTTCCAGTCTGTACATTTGTGTAAATGATTACTATTGGCACTGTCAAAGGATTGTATGCATTGAGAAAAGAACTTTTTTGTCCTGATGAGCAGAGGCATGAAACAAATTATAGACAACTCAGAATCATGAGGAAAGATTATTTAAGATGTTTCCATTAGGTTTGCACTCAGTACTTTGGTGTAAAATTGAAATGTATACTATTGGTAAAGTCAAAGATTTGTATGCACTGAGAAAACAACTTTTTTGTCTTACTGAGCAAAGCCATGGTTCAACTGCTAATCAACACAGAATCATGTGGAAAGATTATTTAAGATGTTTCCATTAGGTTTGCAGTCTGTACATTTGTGTAAATGATTACTATTGGCACTGTCAAAGGATTGTATGCATTGAGAAAAGGACTTTTTTGTCCTGATGAGCAGAGGCATGAAATGTCTTTTAAGCAACTCAGAATAATGTGGAAAGTTAATTTAAGATATTTCCATTAGGGATCCACTCTGTACTTTTGTGTAAATTAAAATGTATACTATTGGTAATGTCAAAGCATTCTATGCACTGAGAAAACAACTGTTTTGTCTTGCTGAGCAAAGGCATGGTACAAGTTCTAATCAACACAGAATCATGTGGAAAGGTAATTTAAGGTGTTTCCATTAGGTTTGCACTCAGCACTTTGGTGGAAAATTGAAATGTACACTGTTTGTAAAATCAAAACAGTGTATGCACTGAGAAAACAACTTTTTTGTCTTTATGAACAGAGGCATGAAACAAAGTATAGACAACTCAGAATCATGAGGAAAGATTATTTAAGATGTTTCCATTAGGTTTGTACTCAGTAATTTGGTGTAAAATTGAAATGTATTCCATTGGTAAAGTCAAAGCATTGTATGCACTGAGAAAACAACTTTTTTGTCTTACTGAGCAAAGCCATGGTACAACTGCTAATCAACACAGAATCATGTGGAAAGATTATTTAAGCTGTTTCCATTAGGTTTCCACTCTGTACTTTTGTGTAAATGATTACTATTGGCACTGTCAAAGGATTGTATGCATTGAGAAAAGAACTTTTTTGTCCTGATGAGCAGAGGCATGAAATGTCTTTTAAGCAACTCAGAATAATGTGGAAAGTTAATTTAAGATGTTTACATTAGGGATCCACTCTGTACTTTTGTGTAAATTAAAATGTATACTATTGGTAATGTCAAAGCATTCTATGCAAAGAGAAAACAACTTTTTTGTCTTGCTGGACAAAGGCATGGTACAAGTTCTAATCAACACAGAATCATGTGGAAAGGTAATTTAAGGTGTTTCCATTAGGTTTGCACTCAGCACTTTGGTGGAAAATTGAAATGTACACTGTTTGTAAAGTCAAAACAGTGTATGCTCTGAGAAAACAACTTTTTTATCTTGCTGGGCAAAGGCATGGTACAAGTTCTAATCAACACAGAATCATGTGGAAAGATTATTTAAGATGTTTCCATTAGGTTTGCACTCAGTACTTTGGTGTAAGATTGATATGTATACTTTTGGTAATGTCAAAGCATTGTATGCACTGAGAAAACAACTTTTTTGTCTTGCTGAGCAAAGGCATAGTACAAGTTCTAATCAACACAGAATCATGTGGAAAAGTAATTTAAGGTGTTTCCATTAGGTTTGCACTCAGCACTTTGGTGGAAAATTGAAATGTACACTATTTGTAAAGTCAAAGCATTGCATGCACTGAGAAAAGAACTTTTTTCTCTTGATGAACAGAGTCATGAAACAAATTATAGACAACTCAGAATCATGAGGAAAGATTACTTAAGATGTTTCCATTAGGTTTCCACTCAGTACTTTGGTGTAAAATTGAAATGTATACTATTGGGAAAGTCAAAGCATTGTATGCACTGCGAAAACAACTTTTTTGTCTTGCTGAACAAAGGTATGGTACAAGTTCTAATCAACACAGAATCATGTGGAAAGGAAATTTAAGGTGTTTCCATTAGGTTTGCAATCAGCACTTTGGTGGAAAATTGAAATGTATACTATTGGTAATACCAAAGCATTGTATGCTCTGAGAAAACAACTTTTTTGTTTTGCTGAGCAAAGCCATGGTACAAGTTCTAATCAACTGAGAATCATGTGTAAAGGTAATTTAAGGTGTTTCCATTAGGTTTGCCGTCAGTACTTTGGTGGAAGTTTAAAATGTATACTATTGGTAATGTCAAAGCTTTGTATGCACTGAGGAAGCAACTTTTTTGTCTTGATGAACAGAGGCATGAAACAAATTATAGACAACTCAGAATCATGAGGAAAGATCATTTAAGATGTTTCCATTAGGTTTGCAGTCAGTACTTTCGTGTAAAATTGAAATGTATACTATTGGTAAAGTCAAAGCATTGTACGCACTGAGGAAACAACTTTTTTGTCCTGCTGAGCAAAGGCATGGTACAAGTTTTAATCAACTCAGAATCATGTGGAAAGGTAAATTAAGGTGTTTCCATTAGGTTTGGAGTCAGTACTTTGGTGGAAGTTTAAAATGTATACTATTGGTAATGTCAAAGCTTTGTATGCACTGAGGAAACAACTTTTTTTTCTTGCTGAACAAAGGTATGGTACAAGTTCTAATCAACACAGAATCATGTGGAAAGGTAATTTAAGGTGTTTCCATTAGGTTTGCAATCAGCACTTTGGTGGAAAATTGAAATGTACACTATCGGTAATATCAAAGAATTCTATGCACTGAGAAAAGAACGTTTTTGTCTTTATGAACAGAGGCATGAAACAAATTATAGACAATTCAGAATCATGAGGAAAGATTATTTAAGATGTTTCCATTAGGTTTGCACTCAGTACTTTGGTGTAAGATTGATATGTATTCTATTGGTAATGTCAAAGCATTGTATGCACTGAGAAAACAACTTTTTTATCTTGCTGAGCAAAGGCATAGTACAAGTTCTAATCAACTCCGAATCACGTGGAAAGGTAATTTAAGATATTGCCATCAGGTTTGCACTCAGCACTTTGGTGGAAAATTGAAATGTACACTATATGTAAAGTCAAAGCATTGCATGCACTGAGCAAAAAACTTTTTTCTCTTGATGAACAGAGGCATGAAACAAATTATAGACAACTCAGAATCATGAGGAAAGATTATTTAAGATGTTTCCATTAGGTTTGCACTCAGTACTTTGGTGTAAAATTGAAATGTATACTATTGGTAAAGTCAAATCATTGTATGCACTGAGAAAACAACTTTTTTGTCTTACTGAGCAAAGCCATGGTACAACTGCTAATCAACACAGAATCATGTGGAAAGATTATTTAAGATGTTTCCATTAGGTTTCCAGTCTGTACATTTGTGTAAATGATTACTATTGGCACTGTCAAAGGATTGTATGCATTGAGAAAAGAACTTTTTTGTCCTGATGAGCAGAGGCATGAAACAAATTATAGACAACTCAGAATCATGAGGAAAGATTATTTAAGATGTTTCCATTAGGTTTGCACTCAGTACTTTGGTGTAAAATTGAAATGTATACTATTGGTAAAGTCAAAGATTTGTATGCACTGAGAAAACAACTTTTTTGTCTTACTGAGCAAAGCCATGGTTCAACTGCTAATCAACACAGAATCATGTGGAAAGATTATTTAAGATGTTTCCATTAGGTTTCCAGTCTGTACATTTGTGTAAATGATTACTATTGGCACTGTCAAAGGATTGTATGCATTGAGAAAAGGACTTTTTTGTCCTGATGAGCAGAGGCATGAAATGTCTTTTAAGCAACTCAGAATAATGTGGAAAGTTAATTTAAGATATTTCCATTAGGGATCCACTCTGTACTTTTGTGTAAATTAAAATGTATACTATTGGTAATGTCAAAGCATTCTATGCACTGAGAAAACAACTTTTTTGTCTTGCTGGACAAAGGCATGGTACAAGTTCTAATCAACACAGAATCATGTGGAAAGGTAATTTAAGGTGTTTCCGTTAGGTTTGCACTCAGCACTTTGGTGGAAAATTGAAATGTACACTGTTTGTAAAGTCAAAACAGTGTATGCACTGAGAAAAGAACTTTTTTGTCTTTATGAACAGAGGCATGAAACAAATTATAGACAACTCAGAATCATGAGGAAAGATTATTTAAGGTGTTTCCATTAGGTTTGCACTCAGTACTTTGGTGTAAGATTGATATGTATACTTTTGGTAATGTCAAAGCATTGTATGCACTGAGAAAACAACTTTTTTGTCTTGCTGAGCAAAGGCATAGTACAAGTTCTAATCAACTCAGAATCATGTGGAAAGGGAATTTAAGATGTTGCCATCAGCTTTGCACTCAGTACTTTGGTGGAAAATTGAGATGTATACTATTGGTAATGTCAAAGCATTGTATGCTCTGAGAAAACAACTTTTTTATCTTGCTGGGCAAAGGCATGGTACAAGTTCTAATCAACACAGAATCATGTGGAAAGATTATTTAAGATGTTTCCATTAGGTTTGCACTCAGTACTTTGGTGTAAAATTGAAATGTATGCTATTGGTAATGTCAAAGCATTGTATGCACTCAGAAAACAACTTTTTTGTCTTGCTGGACAAAGGCATGGTACAAGTTCTAATCAGCACAGAATCATGTGGAAAGGTAGTTTAAGGTGTTTCCATTAGGTTTGCACTCAGCACTTTGGTGGAAAATTGAAATGTACACTGTTTGTAAAGTCAAAACAGTGTATGCACTGAGAAAACAACTTTTTTGTCTTGCTGAGCAAAGGCATAGTACAAGTTCTAATCAACTCAGAATCATGTGGAAAGGGAATTTAAGATGTTGCCATCAGGTTTGCACTCAGTACTTTGGTGGAAAATTGAAATGTATACTATTGGTAACGTCAAAGCATTGTATGCTCTGAGAAAACAACTTTTTTATCTTGCTGGGCAAAGGCATGGTACAAGTTCTAATCAACACAGAATCATGTGGAAAGATTATTTAAGATGTTTCCATTAGGTTTGCACTCAGTACTTTGGTGTAAAATTGAAATGTATGCTATTGGTAAAGTCGAAGCATTGTATGCACTGAGAAAACAACTTTTTTGTCTTGCTGAACAAAGGTATGGTACAAGTTCTAAACAACACAGAATCATGTGGAAAGGTAATTTAAGGTGTTTCCATTAGGTTTGCAATCAGCACTTTGGTGGAAAATTGAAATGTATACTATTGGTAATACCAAAGCATTGTATGCTCTGAGAAAACAACTTTTTTGTTTTGCTGAGCAAAGGCATGGTACAAGTTCTAATCAACTCAGAATCATGTGGAAAGGTAATTTAAGGTGTTTCCATTAGGTTTGCCGTCAGTACTTTGGTGGAAGTTTAAAATGTATACAATTGGTAATGTCAAAGCTTTGTATGCACTGAGGAAGCAACTTTTTTGTCTTGATGAACAGAGGCATGAAACAAATTATAGACAACTCAGAATCATGAGGAAAGATCATTTAAGATGTTTCCATTAGGTTTGCAGTCAGTACTTTGGTGTAAAATTGAAATGTATACTATTGGTAAAGTCAAAGCATTGTATGCTCTGAGAAAACAACTTTTTTGTCTTACTGAGCAAAGCCATGGTACAACTGCTAATCAACTCAGAATCATGTGGAAAGGTAAATTAAGGTGTTTCCATTAGGTTTGGAGTCTGTACTTTGGTGGAAGTTTAAAATGTAAACTATTGGTAATGTCAAAGCTTTGTATGCACTGAGGAAACAACTTTTTTGTCTTGCTGAACAAAGGTATGGTACAAGTTCTAATCAACACAGAATCATGTGGAAAGGTAATTTAAGGTGTTTCTATTAGGTTTGCAATCAGCACTTTGGTGGAAAATTAAAATGTATACCATTGGTAAAGTCAAAGCATTGTATGCTCTGTGAAAACAACTTTTTTATCTCGCTGGACAAAGGCATGGCACAAGTTCTAATCAACACAGAATCATGTGGAAAGGTAATTTAAGGTGTTTCCATTAGGTTTGCAATCAGCACTTTGGTGGAAAATTGAAATGTACACTGTTTGTAAAGTCAAAACAGTGTATGCACTGAGAAAAGAACTTTTTTGTCTTTATGAACAGAGGCATGAAACAAATTATAGACAACTCAGAATCATGAGGAAAGATTATTTAAGATGTTTCCATTAGGTTTGCACTCAGTACTTTGGTGTAAAATTGAAATGTATGCCATTGGTAAAGTCAAAGCATTGTATGCACTGAGAAATCAACTTTTTTGTCTTACTGAGCAAAGCCATGGTACAACTGCTAATCAACACAGAATCATGTGGAAAGATTATTTAAGATGTTTCCATTAGGTTTCCAGTCTGTACATTTGTGTAAATGATTACTATTGGCACTGTCAAAGGATTGTATGCACTGAGAAAACAACTTTTTTGTCTTGCTGAGCAAAGGCATGGTACAAGTTCTAATCAACTCAGAATCATGTGGAAAGGTAAATTAAGGTGTTTCCATCAGGTTTGGAGTCAGTACTTTGGTGGAAGTTTAAAATGTATACTATTGGTAATGTCAAAGCTTTGTATGCACTGAGGAAACAACTTTTTTGTCTTGCTAAACAAAGGTATGGTACAAGTTCTAATCAACACAGAATCATGTGGAAAGGTAATTTAAGGTGTTTCCATTAGGTTTGCAATCAGCACTTTGGTGGAAAATTAAAATGAATACCATTGGTAAAGTCAAAGCATTGTATGCACTGAGAAAACAACTTTTTTGTCTTACTGAGCAAAGCCATGGTACAACTGCTAATCAACACAGAATCATGTGGAAAGATTATTTAAGCAGTTTCCATTAGGTTTCCACTCTGTACTTTTGTGTAAATGATTACTATTGGCACTGTCAAAGGATTGTATGCATTGAGAAAAGAACTTTTTTGTCCTGATGAGCAGAGGCATGAAATGTCTTTTAAGCAACTCAGAATAATGTGGAAAGTTAATTTAAGATGTTTCCATTAGGGATCCACTCTGTACTTTTGTGTAAATTAAAATGTATACTATTGGTAATGTCAAAGCATTCTATGCACTGAGAAAACAACTTTTTTGTCTTGCTGGACAAAGGCATGGTACAAGTTCTAATCAACACAGAATCATGTGGAAAGGTAATTTAAGGTGTTTCCGTTAGGTTTGCACTCAGCACTTTGGTGGAAAATTGAAATGTACACTGTTTGTAAAGTCAAAACAGTTTATGCACTGAGAAAAGAACTTTTTTGTCTTTATGAACAGAGGCATGAAACAAATTATAGACAACTCAGAATCATGAGGAAAGATTACTTAAGATGTTTCCATTAGGTTTCCACTCAGTACTTTGGTGTAAAATTGAAATGTATACTATTGGGAAAGTCAAAGCATTGTATGCACTGCGAAAACAACTTTTTTGTCTTGCTGAACAAAGGTATGGTACAAGTTCTAATCAACACAGAATCATGTGGAAAGGAAATTTAAGGTGTTTCCATTAGGTTTGCAATCAGCACTTTGGTGGAAAATTGAAATGTATACTATTGGTAATACCAAAGCATTGTATGCTCTGAGAAAACAACTTTTTTGTTTTGCTGAGCAAAGCCATGGTACAAGTTCTAATCAACTGAGAATCATGTGTAAAGGTAATTTAAGGTGTTTCCATTAGGTTTGCCGTCAGTACTTTGGTGGAAGTTTAAAATGTATACTATTGGTAATGTCAAAGCTTTGTATGCACTGAGGAAGCAACTTTTTTGTCTTGATGAACAGAGGCATGAAACAAATTATAGACAACTCAGAATCATGAGGAAAGATCATTTAAGATGTTTCCATTAGGTTTGCAGTCAGTACTTTCGTGTAAAATTGAAATGTATACTATTGGTAAAGTCAAAGCATTGTACGCACTGAGGAAACAACTTTTTTGTCCTGCTGAGCAAAGGCATGGTACAAGTTTTAATCAACTCAGAATCATGTGGAAAGGTAAATTAAGGTGTTTCCATTAGGTTTGGAGTCAGTACTTTGGTGGAAGTTTAAAATGTATACTATTGGTAATGTCAAAGCTTTGTATGCACTGAGGAAACAACTTTTTTTTCTTGCTGAACAAAGGTATGGTACAAGTTCTAATCAACACAGAATCATGTGGAAAGGTAATTTAAGGTGTTTCCATTAGGTTTGCAATCAGCACTTTGGTGGAAAATTGAAATGTACACTATCGGTAATATCAAAGAATTCTATGCACTGAGAAAAGAACGTTTTTGTCTTTATGAACAGAGGCATGAAACAAATTATAGACAATTCAGAATCATGAGGAAAGATTATTTAAGATGTTTCCATTAGGTTTGCACTCAGTACTTTGGTGTAAAATTGAAATGTATACTATTGGTAAAGTCAAATCATTGTATGCACTGAGAAAACAACTTTTTTGTCTTACTGAGCAAAGCCATGGTACAACTGCTAATCAACACAGAATCATGTGGAAAGATTATTTAAGATGTTTCCATTAGGTTTCCAGTCTGTACATTTGTGTAAATGATTACTATTGGCACTGTCAAAGGATTGTATGCATTGAGAAAAGAACTTTTTTGTCCTGATGAGCAGAGGCATGAAACAAATTATAGACAACTCAGAATCATGAGGAAAGATTATTTAAGATGTTTCCATTAGGTTTGCACTCAGTACTTTGGTGTAAAATTGAAATGTATACTATTGGTAAAGTCAAAGATTTGTATGCACTGAGAAAACAACTTTTTTGTCTTACTGAGCAAAGCCATGGTTCAACTGCTAATCAACACAGAATCATGTGGAAAGATTATTTAAGATGTTTCCATTAGGTTTGCAGTCTGTACATTTGTGTAAATGATTACTATTGGCACTGTCAAAGGATTGTATGCATTGAGAAAAGGACTTTTTTGTCCTGATGAGCAGAGGCATGAAATGTCTTTTAAGCAACTCAGAATAATGTGGAAAATTAATTTAAGATATTTCCATTAGGGATCCACTCTGTACTTTTGTGTAAATTAAAATGTATACTATTGGTAATGTCAAAGCATTCTATGCACTGAGAAAACAACTTTTTTGTCTTGCTGGACAAAGGCATGGTACAAGTTCTAATCAACACAGAATCATGTGGAAAGGTAATTTAAGGTGTTTCCGTTAGGTTTGCACTCAGCACTTTGGTGGAAAATTGAAATGTACACTGTTTGTAAAGTCAAAACAGTGTATGCACTGAGAAAAGAACTTTTTTGTCTTTATGAACAGAGGCATGAAACAAATTATAGACAACTCAGAATCATGAGGAAAGATTATTTAAGGTGTTTCCATTAGGTTTGCACTCAGTACTTTGGTGTAAGATTGATATGTATACTTTTGGTAATGTCAAAGCATTGTATGCACTGAGAAAACAACTTTTTTGTCTTGCTGAGCAAAGGCATAGTACAAGTTCTAATCAACTCAGAATCATGTGGAAAGGGAATTTAAGATGTTGCCATCAGCTTTGCACTCAGTACTTTGGTGGAAAATTGAAATGTATACTATTGGTAATGTCAAAGCATTGTATGCTCTGAGAAAACAACTTTTTTATCTTGCTGGGCAAAGGCATGGTACAAGTTCTAATCAACACAGAATCATGTGGAAAGATTATTTAAGATGTTTCCATTAGGTTTGCACTCAGTACTTTGGTGTAAAATTGAAATGTATGCTATTGGTAATGTCAAAGCATTGTATGCACTCAGAAAACAACTTTTTTGTCTTGCTGAACAAAGGTATGGTACAAGTTCTAATCAACACAGAATCATGTGGAAAGGTAATTTAAGGTGTTTCCATTAGGTTTGCAATCAGCACTTTGGTGGAAAATTGAAATGTATACTATTGGTAATACCAAAGCATTGTATGCTCTGAGAAAACAACTTTATTGTTTTGCTGAGCAAAGGCATGGTACAAGTTCTAATCAACTCAGAATCATGTGGAAAGGTAATTTAAGGTGTTTCCATTAGGTTTGCCCTCAGTACTTTGGTGGAAGTTTAAAATGTATACAATTGGTAATGTCAAAGCTTTGTATGCACTGAGGAAGCAACTTTTTTGTCTTGATGAACAGAGGCATGAAACAAATTATAGACAACTCAGAATCATGAGGAAAGATCATTTAAGATGTTTCCATTAGGTTTGCAGTCAGTACTTTGGTGTAAAATTGAAATGTATACTATTGGTAAAGTCAAAGCATTGTATGCTCTGAGAAAACAACTTTTTTGTCTTACTGAGCAAAGCCATGGTACAACTGCTAATCAACTCAGAATCATGTGGAAAGGTAAATTAAGGTGTTTCCATTAGGTTTGGAGTCAGTACTTTGGTGGAAGTTTAAAATGTAAACTATTGGTAATGTCAAAGCTTTGTATGCACTGAGGAAACAACTTTTTTGTCTTGCTGAACAAAGGTATGGTACAAGTTCTAATCAACACAGAATCATGTGGAAAGGTAATTTAAGGTGTTTCTATTAGGTTTGCAATCAGCACTTTGGTGGAAAATTAAAATGTATACCATTGGTAAAGTCAAAGCATTGTATGCTCTGTGAAAACAACTTTTTTATCTCGCTGGACAAAGGCATGGCACAAGTTCTAATCAACACAGAATCATGTGGAAAGGTAATTTAAGGTGTTTCCATTAGGTTTGCACTCAGCACTTTGGTGGAAAATTGAAATGTACACTGTTTGTAAAGTCAAAACAGTGTATGCACTGAGAAAAGAACTTTTTTGTCTTTATGAACAGAGGCATGAAACAAATTATAGACAACTCAGAATCATGAGGAAAGATTATTTAAGATGTATCCATTAGGTTTGCACTCAGTACTTTGGTGGAAAATTGAAATGTATGCCATTGGTAAAGTCAAAGCATTGTATGCACTGAGAAAACAACTTTTTTGTCTTACTGAGCAAAGCCATGGTACAACTGCTAATCAACACAGAATCATGTGGAAAGATTATTTAAGATGTTTCCATTAGGTTTCCAGTCTGTACATTTGTGTAAATGATTACTATTGGCACTGTCAAAGGATTGTATGCATTGAGAAAAGAACTTTTTTGTCCTGATGAGCAGAGGCATGAAATGTCTTTTAAGCAACTCAGAATAATGTGGAAAGTTAATTGAAGATATTTCCATTAGGGATCCACTCTGTACTTTTGTGTAAATTAAAATGTATACTATTGGTAATGTCAAAGCATTCTATGCACTGAGAAAACAACTTTTTTGTCTTGCTGAGCAAAGGCATGGTACAAGTTCTAATCAACTCAGAATCATGTGGAAAGGTAAATTAAGGTGTTTACATTAGGTTTGGAGTCAGTACTTTGGTGGAAGTTTAAAATGTATACTATTGGTAATGTCAAAGCTTTGTATGCACTGAGGAAACAACTTTTTTGTCCTGCTGAGCAAAGGTATGTTACAAGTTCAAATCAACACAGAATCATGTGGAAAGGTAATATAAGGTGTTTCCATTAGGTTTTCAATCAGCACTTTGGTGGAAAATTAAAATGTATACCATTGGTAAAGTCAAAGCATTGTACGCTCTGAGAAAACAACTTTTTGTCTTGCTAGACAAAGCCATGGTACAACTGCTAATCAACACAGAATCATGTGGAAAGATTATTTAAGCAGTTTCCATTAGGTTTCCACTCTGTACTTTTGTGTAAATGATTACTATTGGCACTGTCAAAGGATTGTATGCATTGAGAAAAGAACTTTTTTGTCCTGATGAGCAGAGGCATGAAATGTCTTTTAAGCAACTCAGAATAATGTGGAAAGTTAATTTAAGATGTTTCCATTAGGGATCCACTCTGTACTTTTGTGTAAATTAAAATGTATACTATTGGTAATGTCAAAGCATTCTATGCACTGAGAAAACAACTTTTTTGTCTTGCTGGACAAAGGCATGGTACAAGTTCTAATCAACACAGAATCATGTGGAAAGGTAATTTAAGGTGTTTCCGTTAGGTTTGCACTCAGCACTTTGGTGGAAAATTGAAATGTACACTGTTTGTAAAGTCAAAACAGTGTATGCACTGAGAAAAGAACTTTTTTGTCTTTATGAACAGAGGCATGAAACAAATTATAGACAACTCAGAATCATGAGGAAAGATTATTTAAGATGTTTCCATTAGGTTTGCACTCAGTACTTTGGTGTAAGATTGATATGTATACTTTTGGTATTGTCAAAGCATTGTATGCACTAAGAAAACAACTTTTTTGTCTTGCTGAGCAAAGGCATAGTACAAGTTCTAATCAACACAGAATCATGTGGAAAAGTAATTTAAGGTGTTTCCATTAGGTTTGCACTCAGCACTTTGGTGGAAAATTGAAATGTACACTATTTGTAAAGTCAAAGCATTGCATGCACTGAGAAAAGAACTTTTTTCTCTTGATGAACAGAGGCATGAAACAAATTATAGACAACTCAGAATCATGAGGAAAGATTATTTAAGATGTTTCCATTAGGTTTGCACTCAGTACTTTGGTGTAAGATTGATATGTATACTTTTGGTAATGTCAAAGCATTGTATGCACTGAGAAAACAACTTTTTTGTCTTGCTGAGCAAAGGCATAGTACAAGTTCTAATCAACTCAGAATCATGTGGAAAGGGAATTTAAGATGTTGCCATCAGCTTTGCACTCAGTACTTTGGTGGAAAATTGAAATGTATACTATTGGTAATGTCAAAGCATTGTATGCTCTGAGAAAACAACTTTTTTATCTTGCTGGGCAAAGGCATGGTACAAGTTCTAATCAACACAGAATCATGTGGAAAGATTATTTAAGATGTTTCCATTAGGTTTGCACTCAGTACTTTGGTGTAAAATTGAAATGTATGCTATTGGTAAAGTCAAAGCATTGTATGCACTGAGAAAACAACTTTTTTGTCTTGCTGAACAAAGGTATGGTACAAGTTCTAATCAACACAGAATCATGTGGAAAGGTAATTTAAGGTGTTTCCATTAGGTTTGCAATCAGCACTTTGGTGGAAAATTAAAATGTATACCATTGGTAAAGTCAAAGCATTGTATGCTCTGAGAAAACAACTTTTTTATCTCGCTGGACAAAGGCATGGCACAAGTTCTAATCAACACAGAATCATGTGGAAAGGTAATTTAAGATATTTCCATTAGGGATCCACTCTGTACTTTTGTGTAAATTAAAATGTATACTATTGGAAATGTCAAAGCTTTGTATGCACTGAGGAAACAACTTTTTTGTCCTGCTGAGCAAAGGTATGTTACAAGTTCTAATCAACACAGAATTATGTGGAAAGGTAATTTAAGGTGTTTCCATTAGGTTTTCAATCAGCACTTTGGTGGAAAATTAAAATGTATACCATTGGTAAAGTCAAAGCATTGTACGCTCTGAGAAAACAACATTTTTTATCTTGCTGGACAAAGGCATGGTACAAGTTCTAATCAACACAGAATCATGTGGAAAGGTAATTTAAGGTGTTTCCATTAGGTTTGCACTCAGCACTTTGGTGGAAAATTGAAATGTACACTGTTTGTAATGTCAATACAGTGTATGCACTGAGAAAAGAACTTTTTTGTCTTTATGAACAGAGGCATGAAACAAATTATAGACAACTCAGAATCATGAGGAAAGATTATTTAAGATGTTTCCATTAGGTTTGCACTCAGTACTTTGGTGTAAGATTGATATGTATTCTATTGTTAATGTCAAAGCATTGTATGCACTGAGAAAACAACTTTTTTGTCTTGCTGAGCAAAGGCATGGTACAAGTTCTAATCAACTCAGAATCATGTGGAAAGGTAAATTAAGGTGTTTCCATCAGGTTTGGAGTCAGTACTTTGGTGGAAGTTTAAAATGTATACTATTGGTAATGTCAAAGCTTTGTATGCACTGAGGAAACAACTTTTTTGTCTTGCTGAACAAAGGTATGGTACAAGTTCTAATCAACACAGAATCATGTGGAAAGGTAATTTAAGGTGTTTCCATTAGGTTTGCAATCAGCACTTTGGTGGAAAATTAAAATGAATACCATTGGTAAAGTCAAAGCATTGTATGCACTGAGAAAACAACTTTTTTGTCTTACTGAGCAAAGCCATGGTACAACTGCTAATCAACACAGAATCATGTGGAAAGATTATTTAAGCAGTTTCCATTAGGTTTCCACTCTGTACTTTTGTGTAAATGATTACTATTGGCACTGTCAAAGGATTGTATGCATTGAGAAAAGAACTTTTTTGTCCTGATGAGCAGAGGCATGAAATGTCTTTTAAGCAACTCAGAATAATGTGGAAAGTTAATTTAAGATGTTTCCATTAGGGATCCACTCTGTACTTTTGTGTAAATTAAAATGTATACTATTGGTAATGTCAAAGCATTCTATGCACTGAGAAAACAACTTTTTTATCTCGCTGGACAAAGGCATGGCACAAGTTCTAATCAACACAGAATCATGTGGAAAGGTAATTTAAGGTGTTTCCATTAGGTTTGCACTCAGCACTTTGGTGGAAAATTGAAATGTGCACTGTTTGTAAAGTCAAAACAGTGTATGCACTGAGAAAAGAACTTTTTTGTCTTTATGAACAGAGGCATGAAACAAATTATAGACAACTCAGAATCATGACGAAAGATTATTTAAGATGTTTCCATTAGGTTTGCACTCAGTACTTTGGTGTAAAATTGAAATGTATACCATTGGTAAAGTCAAAGCATTGTATGCACTGAGAAAACAACTTTTTTGTCTTACTGAGCAAAGCCATGGTACAACTGCTAATGAACACAGAATCATGTGGAAAGATTATTTAAGATGTTTCCATAAGGTTTCCAGTCTTTACATTTGTGTAAATGATTACTATTGGCACTGTGAAAGGATTGTATGGATTGAGAAAAGAACTTTTTTGTCCTGATGAGCAGAGGCATGAAATGTCTTTTAAGCAACTCAGAATAATGTGGAAAGTTAATTTAAGATATTTCCATTAGGGATCCACTCTGTACTTTTGTGTAAATTAAAATGTATACTATTGGAAATGTCAAAGCTTTGTATGCACTGAGGAAACAACTTTTTTGTCTTGCTGAACAAAGGTATGGTACAAGTTCTAATCAACACAGAATCATGTGGAAAGGTAATTTAAGGTGTTTCCATTAGGTTTGCAATCAGCACTTTGGTGGAAAATTAAAATGAATACCATTGGTAAAGTCAAAGCTTTGTATGCACTGAGAAAACAACTTTTTTGTCTTACTGAGCAAAGCCATGGTACAACTGCTAATCAACACAGAATCATGTGGAAAGATTATTTAAGCTGTTTCCATTAGGTTTCCACTCTGTACTTTTGTGTAAATGATTACTATTGGCACTGTCAAAGGATTGTATGCATTGAGAAAAGAACTTTTTTGTCCTGATGAGCAGAGGCATGAAATGTCTTTTAAGCAACTCAGAATAATGTGGAAAGTTAATTTAAGATGTTTACATTAGGGATCCACTCTGTACTTTTGTGTAAATTAAAATGTATACTATTGGTAATGTCAAAGCATTCTATGCAAAGAGAAAACAACTTTTTTGTCTTGCTGGACAAAGGCATGGTAGAAGTTCTAATCAACACAGAATCATGTGGAAAGGTAATTTAAGGTGTTTCCATTAGGTTTGCACTCAGCACTTTGGTGGAAAATTGAAATGTACACTCTTTGTAAAGTCAAAACAGTGTATGCTCTGAGAAAACAACTTTTTTATCTTGCTGGGCAAAGGCATGGTACAAGTTCTAATCAACACAGAATCATGTGGAAAGATTATTTAAGATGTTTCCATTAGGTTTGCACTCAGTACTTTGGTGTAAAATTGAAATGTATGCTATTGGTAAAGTCAAAGCATTGTATGCACTGAGAAAACAACTTTTTTGTCTTGCTGAACAAAGGTATGGTACAAGTTCTAATCAACACAGAATCATGTGGAAAGGTAATTTAAGGTGTTTCCATTAGGTTTGCAATCAGCACTTTGGTGGAAAATTGAAATGTATACTATTGGTAATACCAAAGCATTGTATGCTCTGAGAAAACAACTTTTTTGTTTTGCTGAGCAAAGGCATGGTACAAGTTCTAATCAACTCAGAATCATGTGGAAAGGTAATTTAAGGTGTTTCCATTAGGTTTGCCGTCAGTACTTTGGTGGAAGTTTAAAATGTATACAATTGGTAATGTCAAAGCTTTGTATGCACTGAGGAAGCAACTTTTTTGTCTTGATGAACAGAGGCATGAAACAAATTATAGACAACTCAGAATCATGAGGAAAGATCATTTAAGATGTTTCCATTAGGTTTGCAGTCAGTACTTTATTGTAAATTTGAAATGTATACCATTGGTAAAGTCAAAGCATTGTACGCACTGAGGAAACAACTTTTTTGTCCTGCTGAGCAAAGGTATGTTACAAGTTCTAATCAACACAGAATCATGTGGAAAGGTAATTTAAGGTGTTTCCATTAGGTTTGCAATCAGCACTTTGGTGGAAAATTAAAATGTATACCATTGGTAAAGTCAAAGCATTGTATGCTCTGAGAAAACAACTTTTTTATCTCGCTGGACAAAGGCATGGCACAAGTTCTAATCAACACAGAATCATGTGGAAAGGTAATTTAAGGTGTTTCCATTAGGTTTGCACTCAGCACTTTGGTGGAAAATTGAAATGTACACTGTTTGTAAAGTCAAAACAGTGTATGCACTGAGAAAAGAACTTTTTTGTCTTTATGAACAGAGGCATGAAACAAATTATAGACAACTCAGAATCATGAGGAAAGATTATTTAAGATGTTTCCATTAGGTTTGCACTCAGTACTTTGGTGTAAAATTGAAATGTATACCATTGGTAAAGTCAAAGCATTGTATGCACTGAGAAAACAACTTTTTTGTCTTACTGAGCAAAGCCATGGTACAACTGCTAATGAACACAGAATCATGTGGAAAGATTATTTAAGATGTTTCCATAAGGTTTCCAGTCTGTACATTTGTGTAAATGATTACTATTGGCACTGTGAAAGGATTGTATGCATTGAGAAAAGAACTTTTTTGTCCTGATGAGCAGAGGCATGAAATGTCTTTTAAGCAACTCAGAATAATGTGGAAAGTTAATTTAAGATATTTCCATTAGGGATCCACTCTGTACTTTTGTGTAAATTAAAATGTATACTATTGGTAATGTCAAAGCATTCTATGCACTGAGAAAACAACTGTTTTGTCTTGCTGAGCAAAGGCATGGTACAAGTTCTAATCAACACAGAATCATGTGGAAAGGTAATTTAAGGTGTTTCCATTAGGTTTGCACTCAGCACTTTGGTGGAAAATTGAAATGTACACTGTTTGTAAAATCAAAACAGTGTATGCACTGAGAAAACAACTTTTTTGTCTTTATGAACAGAGGCATGAAACAAAGTATAGACAACTCAGAATCATGAGGAAAGATTATTTAAGATGTTTCCATTAGGTTTGTACTCAGTAATTTGGTGTAAAATTGAAATGTATTCCATTGGTAAAGTCAAAGCATTGTATGCACTGAGAAAACAACTTTTTTGTCTTACTGAGCAAAGCCATGGTACAACTGCTAATCAACACAGAATCATGTGGAAAGATTATTTAAGCTGTTTCCATTAGGTTTCCACTCTGTACTTTTGTGTAAATGATTACTATTGGCACTGTCAAAGGATTGTATGCATTGAGAAAAGAACTTTTTTGTCCTGATGAACAGAGGCATGAAATGTCTTTTAAGCAACTCAGAATAATGTGGAAAGTTAATTTAAGATGTTTACATTAGGGATCCACTCTGTACTTTTGTGTAAATTAAAATGTATACTATTGGTAATGTCAAAGCATTCTATGCAAAGAGAAAACAACTTTTTTGTCTTGCTGGACAAAGGCATGGTACAAGTTCTAATCAACACAGAATCATGTGGAAAGGTAATTTAAGGTGTTTCCATTAGGTTTGCACTCAGCACTTTGGTGGAAAATTGAAATGTACACTGTTTGTAAAGTCAAAACAGTGTATGCTCTGAGAAAACAACTTTTTTATCTTGCTGGGCAAAGGCATGGTACAAGTTCTAATCAACACAGAATCATGTGGAAAGATTATTTAAGATGTTTCCATTAGGTTTGCACTCAGTACTTTGGTGTAAAATTGAAATGTATGCTATTGGTAAAGTGAAAGCATTGTATGCACTGAGAAAACAACTTTTTTGTCTTGCTGAACAAAGGTATGGTACAAGTTCTAATCAACACAGAATCATGTGGAAAGGTAATTTAAGGTGTTTCCATTAGGTTTGCAATCAGCACTTTGGTGGAAAATTGAAATGTATACTATTGGTAATACCAAAGCATTGTATGCTCTGAGAAAACAACTTTTTTGTTTTGCTGAGCAAAGGCATGGTACAAGTTCTAATCAACTCAGAATCATGTGGAAAGGTAATTTAAGGTGTTTCCATTAGGTTTGCCGTCAGTACTTTGGTGGAAGTTTAAAATGTATACAATTGGTAATGTCAAAGCTTTGTATGCACTGAGGAAGCAACTTTTTTGTCTTGATGAACAGAGGCATGAAACAAATTACAGACAACTCAGAATCATGAGGAAAGATCATTTAAGATGTTTCCATTAGGTTTGCAGTCAGTACTTTATTGTAAATTTGAAATGTATACCATTGGTAAAGTCAAAGCATTGTACGCACTGAGGAAACAACTTTTTTGTCCTGCTGGGCAAAGGCATGGTACAAGTTCTAATCAACACAGAATCATGTGGAAAGATTATTTAAGGTGTTTCCATTAGGTTTGCACTCAGCACTTTGGTGGAAAATTGAAATGTACACTGTTTGTAAAGTCAAAACAGTGTATGCACTGAGAAAAGAACTTTTTTGTCTTTATGAACAGAGGCATGAAACAAATTATAGACAACTCAGAATCATGAGGAAAGATTATTTAAGATGTTTCCATTAGGTTTGCACTCAGTACTTTGGTGTAAAATTGAAATGTATACCATTGGTAAAGTCAAAGCATTGTATGCACTGAGAAAACAACTTTTTTGTCTTACTGAGCAAAGCCATGGTACAACTGCTAATGAACACAGAATCATGTGGAAAGTTTATTTAAGATGTTTCCATAAGGTTTCCAGTCTGTACATTTGTGTAAATGATTACTATTGGCACTGTCAAAGGATTGTATGCATTGAGAAAAGAACTTTTTTGTCCTGATGAGCAGAGGCATGAAATGTCTTTTAAGCAACTCAGAATAATGTGGAAAGTTAATTGAAGATATTTCCATTAGGGATCCACTCTGTACTTTTGTGTAAATTAAAATGTATACTATTGGTAATGTCAAAGCATTCTATGCACTGAGAAAACAACTTTTTTGTCTTGCTGAGCAAAGGCATGGTACAAGTTCTAATCAACTCAGAATCATGTGGAAAGGTAAATTAAGGTGTTTACATTAGGTTTGGAGTCAGTACTTTGGTGGAAGTTTAAAATGTATACTATTGGTAATGTCAAAGCTTTGTATGCACTGAGGAAACAACTTTTTTGTCCTGCTGAGCAAAGGTATGTTACAAGTTCTAATCAACACAGAATCATGTGGAAAGGTAATTTAAGGTGTTTCCATTAGGTTTTCAATCAGCACTTTGGTGGAAAATTAAAATGTATACCATTGGTAAAGTCAAAGCATTGTACGCTCTGAGAAAACAACTTTTTTATCTTGCTAGACAAAGCCATGGTACAACTGCTAATCAACACAGAATCATGTGGAAAGATTATTTAAGCAGTTTCCATTAGGTTTCCACTCTGTACTTTTGTGTAAATGATTACTATTGGCACTGTCAAAGGATTGTATGCATTGAGAAAAGAACTTTTTTGTCCTGATGAGCAGAGGCATGAAATGTCTTTTAAGCAACTCAGAATAATGTGGAAAGTTAATTTAAGATGTTTCCATTAGGGATCCACTCTGTACTTTTGTGTAAATTAAAATGTATACTATTGGTAATGTCAAAGCATTCTATGCACTGAGAAAACAACTTTTTTGTCTTGCTGGACAAAGGCATGGTACAAGTTCTAATCAACACAGAATCATGTGGAAAGGTAATTTAAGGTGTTTCCGTTAGGTTTGCACTCAGCACTTTGGTGGAAAATTGAAATGTACACTGTTTGTAAAGTCAAAACAGTGTATGCACTGAGAAAAGAACTTTTTTGTCTTTATGAACAGAGGCATGAAACAAATTATAGACAACTCAGAATCATGAGGAAAGATTATTTAAGATGTTTCCATTAGGTTTGCACTCAGTACTTTGGTGTAAGATTGATATGTATACTTTTGGTAATGTCAAAGCATTGTATGCACTGAGAAAACAACTTTTTTGTCTTGCTGAGCAAAGGCATAGTACAAGTTCTAATCAACACAGAATCATGTGGAAAAGTAATTTAAGGTGTTTCCATTAGGTTTGCACTCAGCACTTTGGTGGAAAATTGAAATGTACACTATTTGTAAAGTCAAAGCATTGCATGCACTGAGAAAAGAACTTTTTTCTCTTGATGAACAGAGGCATGAAACAAATCATAGACAACTCAAAATCATGAGGAAAGATTATTTAAGATGTTTCCATTAGGTTTGCACTCAGTACTTTGGTGTAAGATTGATATGTATACTTTTGGTAATGTCAAAGCATTGTATGCACTGAGAAAACAACTTTTTTGTCTTGCTGAGCAAAGGCATAGTACAAGTTCTAATCAACTCAGAATCATGTGGAAAGGGAATTTAAGATGTTGCCATCAGGTTTGCACTCAGTACTTTGGTGGAAAATTGAAATGTATACTATTGGTAATGTCAAAGCATTGTATGCTCTGAGAAAACAACTTTTTTATCTTGCTGGGCAAAGGCATGGTACAAGTTCTAATCAACACAGAATCATGTGGAAAGATTATTTAAGATGTTTCCATTAGGTTTGCACTCAGTACTTTGGTGTAAAATTGAAATGTATGCTATTGGTAAAGTCAAAGCATTGTATGCACTGAGAAAACAACTTTTTTGTCTTGCTGAACAAAGGTATGGTACAAGTTCTAATCAACACAGAATCATGTGGAAAGGTAATTTAAGGTGTTTCCATTAGGTTTGCAATCAGCACTTTGGTGGAAAATTAAAATGTATACCATTGGTAAAGTCAAAGCATTGTATGCTCTGAGAAAACAACTTTTTTATCTCGCTGGACAAAGGCATGGCACAAGTTCTAATCAACACAGAATCATGTGGAAAGGTAATTTAAGATATTTCCATTAGGGATCCACTCTGTACTTTTGTGTAAATTAAAATGTATACTATTGGAAATGTCAAAGCTTTGTATGCACTGAGGAAACAACTTTTTTGTCTTGCTGAACAAAGGTATGGTACAAGTTCTAATCAACACAGAATCATGTGGAAAGGTAATTTAAGGTGTTTCCATTAGGTTTGCAATCAGCACTTTGGTGGAAAATTAAAATGAATACCATTGGTAAAGTCAAAGCTTTGTATGCACTGAGAAAACAACTTTTTTGTCTTACTGAGCAAAGCCATGGTACAACTGCTAATCAACACAGAATCATGTGGAAAGATTATTTAAGCTGTTTCCATTAGGTTTCCACTCTGTACTTTTGTGTAAATGATTACTATTGGCACTGTCAAAGGATTGTATGCATTGAGAAAAGAACTTTTTTGTCCTGATGAGCAGAGGCATGAAATGTCTTTTAAGCAACTCAGAATTATGTGGAAAGTTAATTTAAGATGTTTCCATTAGGGATCCACTCTGTACTTTTGTGTAAATTAAAATGTATACTATTGGTAATGTCAAAGCATTCTATGCAAAGAGAAAACAACTTTTTTGTCTTGCTGGACAAAGGCATGGTACAAGTTCTAATCAACACAGAATCATGTGGAAAGGTAATTTAAGGTGTTTCCATTAGGTTTGCACTCAGCACTTTGGTGGAAAATTGAAATGTACACTGTTTGTAAAGTCAAAACAGTGTATGCACTGAGAAAAGAACTTTTTTGTCTTTATGAACAGAGGCATGAAACAAATTATAGACAACTCAGAATCATGAGGAAAGATTAATTAAGATGTTTCCATTAGGTTTGCACTCAGTTCTTTGGTGTAAGATTGATATGTATACTTTTGGTAATGTCAAAGCATTGTATGCACTGAGAAAACAACTTTTTTGTCTTGCTGAGCAAAGGCATAGTACAAGTTCTAATCAACTCAGAATCATGTGGAAAGGGAATTTAAGATGTTGCCATCAGGTTTGCACTCAGTACTTTGGTGGAAAATTGAAATGTATACTATTGGTAACGTCAAAGCATTGTATGCTCTGAGAAAACAACTTTTTTATCTTGCTGGGCAAAGGCATGGTACAAGTTCTAATCAACACAGAATCATGTGGAAAGATTATTTAAGATGTTTCCATTAGGTTTGCACTCAGTACTTTGGTGTAAAATTGAAATGTATGCTATTGGTAAAGTCAAAGCATTGTATGCACTGAGAAAACAACTTTTTTGTCTTGCTGAACAAAGGTATGGTACAAGTTCTAATCAACACAGAATCATGTGGAAAGGTAATTTAAGGTGTTTCCATTAGGTTTGCAATCAGCACTTTGGTGGAAAATTGAAATGTATACTATTGGTAATACCAAAGCATTGTATGCTCTGAGAAAACAACTTTTTTGTTTTGCTGAGCAAAGGCATGGTACAAGTTCTAATCAACTCAGAATCATGTGGAAAGGTAATTTAAGGTGTTTCCATTAGGTTTGCCGTCAGTACTTTGGTGGAAGTTTAAAATGTATACAATTGGTAATGTCAAAGCTTTGTATGCACTGAGGAAGCAACTTTTTTGTCTTGATGAACAGAGGCATGAAACAAATTACAGACAACTCAGAATCATGAGGAAAGATCATTTAAGATGTTTCCATTAGGTTTGCAGTCAGTACTTTATTGTAAATTTGAAATGTATACCATTGGTAAAGTCAAAGCATTGTACGCACTGAGGAAACAACTTTTTTGTCCTGCTGGGCAAAGGCATGGTACAAGTTCTAATCAACACAGAATCATGTGGAAAGATTATTTAAGGTGTTTCCATTAGGTTTGCACTCAGCACTTTGGTGGAAAATTGAAATGTACACTGTTTGTAAAGTCAAAACAGTGTATGCACTGAGAAAAGAACTTTTTTGTCTTTATGAACAGAGGCATGAAACAAATTATAGACAACTCAGAATCATGAGGAAAGATTATTTAAGATGTTTCCATTAGGTTTGCACTCAGTACTTTGGTGTAAAATTGAAATGTATACCATTGGTAAAGTCAAAGCATTGTATGCACTGAGAAAACAACTTTTTTGTCTTACTGAGCAAAGCCATGGTACAACTGCTAATGAACACAGAATCATGTGGAAAGTTTATTTAAGATGTTTCCATAAGGTTTCCAGTCTGTACATTTGTGTAAATGATTACTATTGGCACTGTCAAAGGATTGTATGCATTGAGAAAAGAACTTTTTTGTCCTGATGAGCAGAGGCATGAAATGTCTTTTAAGCAACTCAGAATAATGTGGAAAGTTAATTGAAGATATTTCCATTAGGGATCCACTCTGTACTTTTGTGTAAATTAAAATGTATACTATTGGTAATGTCAAAGCATTCTATGCACTGAGAAAACAACTTTTTTGTCTTGCTGAGCAAAGGCATGGTACAAGTTCTAATCAACTCAGAATCATGTGGAAAGGTAAATTAAGGTGTTTACATTAGGTTTGGAGTCAGTACTTTGGTGGAAGTTTAAAATGTATACTATTGGTAATGTCAAAGCTTTGTATGCACTGAGGAAACAACTTTTTTGTCCTGCTGAGCAAAGGTATGTTACAAGTTCTAATCAACACAGAATCATGTGGAAAGGTAATTTAAGGTGTTTCCATTAGGTTTTCAATCAGCACTTTGGTGGAAAATTAAAATGTATACCATTGGTAAAGTCAAAGCATTGTACGCTCTGAGAAAACAACTTTTTTATCTTGCTAGACAAAGCCATGGTACAACTGCTAATCAACACAGAATCATGTGGAAAGATTATTTAAGCAGTTTCCATTAGGTTTCCACTCTGTACTTTTGTGTAAATGATTACTATTGGCACTGTCAAAGGATTGTATGCATTGAGAAAAGAACTTTTTTGTCCTGATGAGCAGAGGCATGAAATGTCTTTTAAGCAACTCAGAATAATGTGGAAAGTTAATTTAAGATGTTTCCATTAGGGATCCACTCTGTACTTTTGTGTAAATTAAAATGTATACTATTGGTAATGTCAAAGCATTCTATGCACTGAGAAAACAACTTTTTTGTCTTGCTGGACAAAGGCATGGTACAAGTTCTAATCAACACAGAATCATGTGGAAAGGTAATTTAAGGTGTTTCCGTTAGGTTTGCACTCAGCACTTTGGTGGAAAATTGAAATGTACACTGTTTGTAAAGTCAAAACAGTGTATGCACTGAGAAAAGAACTTTTTTGTCTTTATGAACAGAGGCATGAAACAAATTATAGACAACTCAGAATCATGAGGAAAGATTATTTAAGATGTTTCCATTAGGTTTGCACTCAGTACTTTGGTGTAAGATTGATATGTATACTTTTGGTAATGTCAAAGCATTGTATGCACTGAGAAAACAACTTTTTTGTCTTGCTGAGCAAAGGCATAGTACAAGTTCTAATCAACACAGAATCATGTGGAAAAGTAATTTAAGGTGTTTCCATTAGGTTTGCACTCAGCACTTTGGTGGAAAATTGAAATGTACACTATTTGTAAAGTCAAAGCATTGCATGCACTGAGAAAAGAACTTTTTTCTCTTGATGAACAGAGGCATGAAACAAATTATAGACAACTCAAAATCATGAGGAAAGATTATTTAAGATGTTTCCATTAGGTTTGCACTCAGTACTTTGGTGTAAGATTGATATGTATACTTTTGGTAATGTCAAAGCATTGTATGCACTGAGAAAACAAATTTTTTGTCTTGCTGAGCAAAGGCATAGTACAAGTTCTAATCAACTCAGAATCATGTGGAAAGGGAATTTAAGATGTTGCCATCAGGTTTGCACTCAGTACTTTGGTGGAAAATTGAAATGTATACTATTGGTAATGTCAAAGCATTGTATGCTCTGAGAAAACAACTTTTTTATCTTGCTGGGCAAAGGCATGGTACAAGTTCTAATCAACACAGAATCATGTGGAAAGATTATTTAAGATGTTTCCATTAGGTTTGCACTCAGTACTTTGGTGTAAAATTGAAATGTATGCTATTGGTAAAGTCAAAGCATTGTATGCACTGAGAAAACAACTTTTTTGTCTTGCTGAACAAAGGTATGGTACAAGTTCTAATCAACACAGAATCATGTGGAAAGGTAATTTAAGGTGTTTCCATTAGGTTTGCAATCAGCACTTTGGTGGAAAATTAAAATGTATACCATTGGTAAAGTCAAAGCATTGTATGCTCTGAGAAAACAACTTTTTTATCTCGCTGGACAAAGGCATGGCACAAGTTCTAATCAACACAGAATCATGTGGAAAGGTAATTTAAGATATTTCCATTAGGGATCCACTCTGTACTTTTGTGTAAATTAAAATGTATACTATTGGAAATGTCAAAGCTTTGTATGCACTGAGGAAACAACTTTTTTGTCTTGCTGAACAAAGGTATGGTACAAGTTCTAATCAACACAGAATCATGTGGAAAGGTAATTTAAGGTGTTTCCATTAGGTTTGCAATCAGCACTTTGGTGGAAAATTAAAATGAATACCATTGGTAAAGTCAAAGCTTTGTATGCACTGAGAAAACAACTTTTTTGTCTTACTGAGCAAAGCCATGGTACAACTGCTAATCAACACAGAATCATGTGGAAAGATTATTTAAGCTGTTTCCATTAGGTTTCCACTCTGTACTTTTGTGTAAATGATTACTATTGGCACTGTCAAAGGATTGTATGCATTGAGAAAAGAACTTTTTTGTCCTGATGAGCAGAGGCATGAAATGTCTTTTAAGCAACTCAGAATTATGTGGAAAGTTAATTTAAGATGTTTCCATTAGGGATCCACTCTGTACTTTTGTGTAAATTAAAATGTATACTATTGGTAATGTCAAAGCATTCTATGCAAAGAGAAAACAACTTTTTTGTCTTGCTGGACAAAGGCATGGTACAAGTTCTAATCAACACAGAATCATGTGGAAAGGTAATTTAAGGTGTTTCCATTAGGTTTGCACTCAGCACTTTGGTGGAAAATTGAAATGTACACTGTTTGTAAAGTCAAAACAGTGTATGCACTGAGAAAAGAACTTTTTTGTCTTTATGAACAGAGGCATGAAACAAATTATAGACAACTCAGAATCATGAGGAAAGATTAATTAAGATGTTTCCATTAGGTTTGCACTCAGTTCTTTGGTGTAAGATTGATATGTATACTTTTGGTAATGTCAAAGCATTGTATGCACTGAGAAAACAACTTTTTTGTCTTGCTGAGCAAAGGCATAGTACAAGTTCTAATCAACTCAGAATCATGTGGAAAGGGAATTTAAGATGTTCCCATCAGGTTTGCACTCAGTACTTTGGTGGAAAATTGAAATGTATACTATTGGTAACGTCAAAGCATTGTATGCTCTGAGAAAACAACTTTTTTATCTTGCTGGGCAAAGGCATGGTACAAGTTCTAATCAACACAGAATCATGTGGAAAGATTATTTAAGATGTTTCCATTAGGTTTGCACTCAGTACTTTGGTGTAAAATTGAAATGTATGCTATTGGTAAAGTCAAAGCATTGTATGCACTGAGAAAACAACTTTTTTGTCTTGCTGAACAAAGGTATGGTACAAGTTCTAATCAACACAGAATCATGTGGAAAGGTAATTTAAGGTGTTTCCATTAGGTTTGCAATCAGCACTTTGGTGGAAAATTGAAATGTATACTATTGGTAATACCAAAGCATTGTATGCTCTGAGAAAACAACTTTTTTGTTTTGCTGAGCAAAGGCATGGTACAAGTTCTAATCAACTCAGAATCATGTGGAAAGGTAATTTAAGGTGTTTCCATTAGGTTTGCCGTCAGTACTTTGGTGGAAGTTTAAAATGTATACAATTGGTAATGTCAAAGCTTTGTATGCACTGAGGAAGCAACTTTTTTGTCTTGATGAACAGAGGCATGAAACAAATTATAGACAACTCAGAATCATGAGGAAAGATCATTTAAGATGTTTCCATTAGGTTTGCAGTCAGTACTTTGGTGTAAAATTGAAATGTATACTATTGGTAAAGTCAAAGCATTGTATGCTCTGAGAAAACAACTTTTTTGTCTTACTGAGCAAAGCCATGGTACAACTGCTAATCAACTCAGAATCATGTGGAAAGGTAAATTAAGGTGTTTCCATTAGGTTTGGAGTCAGTACTTTGGTGGAAGTTTAAAATGCAAACTATTGGTAATGTCAAAGCTTTGTATGCACTGAGGAAACAACTTTTTTGTCTTGCTGAACAAAGGTATGGTACAAGTTCTAATCAACACAGAATCATGTGGAAAGGTAATTTAAGGTGTTTCTATTAGGTTTGCAATCAGCACTTTGGTGGAAAATTAAAATGTATACCATTGGTAAAGTCAAAGCATTGTATGCTCTGTGAAAACAACTTTTTTATCTCGCTGGACAAAGGCATGGCACAAGTTCTAATCAACACAGAATCATGTGGAAAGGTAATTTAAGGTGTTTCCATTAGGTTTGCACTCAGCACTTTGGTGGAAAATTGAAATGTACACTGTTTGTAAAGTCAAAACAGTGTATGCACTGAGAAAAGAACTTTTTTGTCTTTATGAACAGAGGCATGAAACAAATTATAGACAACTCAGAATCATGAGGAAAGATTATTTAAGATGTATCCATTAGGTTTGCACTCAGTACTTTGGTGTAAAATTGAAATGTTTGCCATTGGTAAAGTCAAAGCATTGTATGCACTGAGAAAACAACTTTTTTGTCTTACTGAGCAAAGCCATGGTACAACTGCTAATGAACACAGAATCATGTGGAAAGATTATTTAAGATGTTTCCATAAGGTTTCCAGTCTGTACATTTGTGTAAATGATTACTATTGGCACTGTGAAAGGATTGTATGCATTGAGAAAAGAACTTTTTTGTCCTGATGAGCAGAGGCATGAAATGTCTTTTAAGCAACTCAGAATAATGTGGAAAGTTAATTTAAGATATTTCCATTAGGGATCCACTCTGTACTTTTGTGTAAATTAAAATGTATACTATTGGTAATGTCAAAGCATTCTATGCACTGAGAAAACAACTGTTTTGTCTTGCTGAGCAAAGGCATGGTACAAGTTCTAATCAACACAGAATCATGTGGAAAGGTAATTTAAGGTGTTTCCATTAGGTTTGCACTCAGCACTTTGGTGGAAAATTGAAATGTACACTGTTTGTAAAATCAAAACAGTGTATGCACTGAGAAAACAACTTTTTTGTCTTTATGAACAGAGGCATGAAACAAAGTATAGACAACTCAGAATCATGAGGAAAGATTATTTAAGATGTTTCCATTAGGTTTGTACTCAGTAATTTGGTGTAAAATTGAAATGTATTCCATTGGTAAAGTCAAAGCATTGTATGCACTGAGAAAACAACTTTTTTGTCTTACTGAGCAAAGCCATGGTACAACTGCTAATCAACACAGAATCATGTGGAAAGATTATTTAAGCTGTTTCCATTAGGTTTCCACTCTGTACTTTTGTGTAAATGATTACTATTGGCACTGTCAAAGGATTGTATGCATTGAGAAAAGAACTTTTTTGTCCTGATGAACAGAGGCATGAAATGTCTTTTAAGCAACTCAGAATAATGTGGAAAGTTAATTTAAGATGTTTACATTAGGGATCCACTCTGTACTTTTGTGTAAATTAAAATGTATACTATTGGTAATGTCAAAGCATTCTATGCAAAGAGAAAACAACTTTTTTGTCTTGCTGGACAAAGGCATGGTACAAGTTCTAATCAACACAGAATCATGTGGAAAGGTAATTTAAGGTGTTTCCATTAGGTTTGCACTCAGCACTTTGGTGGAAAATTGAAATGTACACTGTTTGTAAAGTCAAAACAGTGTATGCTCTGAGAAAACAACTTTTTTATCTTGCTGGGCAAAGGCATGGTACAAGTTCTAATCAACACAGAATCATGTGGAAAGATTATTTAAGATGTTTCCATTAGGTTTGCACTCAGTACTTTGGTGTAAAATTGAAATGTATGCTATTGGTAAAGTGAAAGCATTGTATGCACTGAGAAAACAACTTTTTTGTCTTGCTGAACAAAGGTATGGTACAAGTTCTAATCAACACAGAATCATGTGGAAAGGTAATTTAAGGTGTTTCCATTAGGTTTGCAATCAGCACTTTGGTGGAAAATTGAAATGTATACTATTGGTAATACCAAAGCATTGTATGCTCTGAGAAAACAACTTTTTTGTTTTGCTGAGCAAAGGCATGGTACAAGTTCTAATCAACTCAGAATCATGTGGAAAGGTAATTTAAGGTGTTTCCATTAGGTTTGCCGTCAGTACTTTGGTGGAAGTTTAAAATGTATACAATTGGTAATGTCAAAGCTTTGTATGCACTGAGGAAGCAACTTTTTTGTCTTGATGAACAGAGGCATGAAACAAATTACAGACAACTCAGAATCATGAGGAAAGATCATTTAAGATGTTTCCATTAGGTTTGCAGTCAGTACTTTATTGTAAATTTGAAATGTATACCATTGGTAAAGTCAAAGCATTGTACGCACTGAGGAAACAACTTTTTTGTCCTGCTGGGCAAAGGCATGGTACAAGTTCTAATCAACACAGAATCATGTGGAAAGATTATTTAAGGTGTTTCCATTAGGTTTGCACTCAGCACTTTGGTGGAAAATTGAAATGTACACTGTTTGTAAAGTCAAAACAGTGTATGCACTGAGAAAAGAACTTTTTTGTCTTTATGAACAGAGGCATGAAACAAATTATAGACAACTCAGAATCATGAGGAAAGATTATTTAAGATGTTTCCATTAGGTTTGCACTCAGTACTTTGGTGTAAAATTGAAATGTATACCATTGGTAAAGTCAAAGCATTGTATGCACTGAGAAAACAACTTTTTTGTCTTACTGAGCAAAGCCATGGTACAACTGCTAATGAACACAGAATCATGTGGAAAGTTTATTTAAGATGTTTCCATAAGGTTTCCAGTCTGTACATTTGTGTAAATGATTACTATTGGCACTGTCAAAGGATTGTATGCATTGAGAAAAGAACTTTTTTGTCCTGATGAGCAGAGGCATGAAATGTCTTTTAAGCAACTCAGAATAATGTGGAAAGTTAATTGAAGATATTTCCATTAGGGATCCACTCTGTACTTTTGTGTAAATTAAAATGTATACTATTGGTAATGTCAAAGCATTCTATGCACTGAGAAAACAACTTTTTTGTCTTGCTGAGCAAAGGCATGGTACAAGTTCTAATCAACTCAGAATCATGTGGAAAGGTAAATTAAGGTGTTTACATTAGGTTTGGAGTCAGTACTTTGGTGGAAGTTTAAAATGTATACTATTGGTAATGTCAAAGCTTTGTATGCACTGAGGAAACAACTTTTTTGTCCTGCTGAGCAAAGGTATGTTACAAGTTCTAATCAACACAGAATCATGTGGAAAGGTAATTTAAGGTGTTTCCATTAGGTTTTCAATCAGCACTTTGGTGGAAAATTAAAATGTATACCATTGGTAAAGTCAAAGCATTGTACGCTCTGAGAAAACAACTTTTTTATCTTGCTAGACAAAGCCATGGTACAACTGCTAATCAACACAGAATCATGTGGAAAGATTATTTAAGCAGTTTCCATTAGGTTTCCACTCTGTACTTTTGTGTAAATGATTACTATTGGCACTGTCAAAGGATTGTATGCATTGAGAAAAGAACTTTTTTGTCCTGATGAGCAGAGGCATGAAATGTCTTTTAAGCAACTCAGAATAATGTGGAAAGTTAATTTAAGATGTTTCCATTAGGGATCCACTCTGTACTTTTGTGTAAATTAAAATGTATACTATTGGTAATGTCAAAGCATTCTATGCACTGAGAAAACAACTTTTTTGTCTTGCTGGACAAAGGCATGGTACAAGTTCTAATCAACACAGAATCATGTGGAAAGGTAATTTAAGGTGTTTCCGTTAGGTTTGCACTCAGCACTTTGGTGGAAAATTGAAATGTACACTGTTTGTAAAGTCAAAACAGTGTATGCACTGAGAAAAGAACTTTTTTGTCTTTATGAACAGAGGCATGAAACAAATTATAGACAACTCAGAATCATGAGGAAAGATTATTTAAGATGTTTCCATTAGGTTTGCACTCAGTACTTTGGTGTAAGATTGATATGTATACTTTTGGTAATGTCAAAGCATTGTATGCACTGAGAAAACAACTTTTTTGTCTTGCTGAGCAAAGGCATAGTACAAGTTCTAATCAACACAGAATCATGTGGAAAAGTAATTTAAGGTGTTTCCATTAGGTTTGCACTCAGCACTTTGGTGGAAAATTGAAATGTACACTATTTGTAAAGTCAAAGCATTGCATGCACTGAGAAAAGAACTTTTTTCTCTTGATGAACAGAGGCATGAAACAAATTATAGACAACTCAAAATCATGAGGAAAGATTATTTAAGATGTTTCCATTAGGTTTGCACTCAGTACTTTGGTGTAAGATTGATATGTATACTTTTGGTAATGTCAAAGCATTGTATGCACTGAGAAAACAACTTTTTTGTCTTGCTGAGCAAAGGCATAGTACAAGTTCTAATCAACTCAGAATCATGTGGAAAGGGAATTTAAGATGTTGCCATCAGGTTTGCACTCAGTACTTTGGTGGAAAATTGAAATGTATACTATTGGTAATGTCAAAGCATTGTATGCTCTGAGAAAACAACTTTTTTATCTTGCTGGGCAAAGGCATGGTACAAGTTCTAATCAACACAGAATCATGTGGAAAGATTATTTAAGATGTTTCCATTAGGTTTGCACTCAGTACTTTGGTGTAAAATTGAAATGTATGCTATTGGTAAAGTGAAAGCATTGTATGCACTGAGAAAACAACTTTTTTGTCTTGCTGAACAAAGGTATGGTACAAGTTCTAATCAACACAGAATCATGTGGAAAGGTAATTTAAGGTGTTTCCATTAGGTTTGCAATCAGCACTTTGGTGGAAAATTAAAATGTATACCATTGGTAAAGTCAAAGCATTGTATGCTCTGAGAAAACAACTTTTTTATCTCGCTGGACAAAGGCATGGCACAAGTTCTAATCAACACAGAATCATGTGGAAAGGTAATTTAAGATATTTCCATTAGGGATCCACTCTGTACTTTTGTGTAAATTAAAATGTATACTATTGGAAATGTCAAAGCTTTGTATGCACTGAGGAAACAACTTTTTTGTCTTGCTGAACAAAGGTATGGTACAAGTTCTAATCAACACAGAATCATGTGGAAAGGTAATTTAAGGTGTTTCCATTAGGTTTGCAATCAGCACTTTGGTGGAAAATTAAAATGAATACCATTGGTAAAGTCAAAGCTTTGTATGCACTGAGAAAACAACTTTTTTGTCTTACTGAGCAAAGCCATGGTACAACTGCTAATCAACACAGAATCATGTGGAAAGATTATTTAAGCTGTTTCCATTAGGTTTCCACTCTGTACTTTTGTGTAAATGATTACTATTGGCACTGTCAAAGGATTGTATGCATTGAGAAAAGAACTTTTTTGTCCTGATGAGCAGAGGCATGAAATGTCTTTTAAGCAACTCAGAATTATGTGGAAAGTTAATTTAAGATGTTTCCATTAGGGATCCACTCTGTACTTTTGTGTAAATTAAAATGTATACTATTGGTAATGTCAAAGCATTCTATGCAAAGAGAAAACAACTTTTTTGTCTTGCTGGACAAAGGCATGGTACAAGTTCTAATCAACACAGAATCATGTGGAAAGGTAATTTAAGGTGTTTCCATTAGGTTTGCACTCAGCACTTTGGTGGAAAATTGAAATGTACACTGTTTGTAAAGTCAAAACAGTGTATGCACTGAGAAAAGAACTTTTTTGTCTTTATGAACAGAGGCATGAAACAAATTATAGACAACTCAGAATCATGAGGAAAGATTAATTAAGATGTTTCCATTAGGTTTGCACTCAGTTCTTTGGTGTAAGATTGATATGTATACTTTTGGTAATGTCAAAGCATTGTATGCACTGAGAAAACAACTTTTTTGTCTTGCTGAGCAAAGGCATAGTACAAGTTCTAATCAACTCAGAATCATGTGGAAAGGGAATTTAAGATGTTGCCATCAGGTTTGCACTCAGTACTTTGGTGGAAAATTGAAATGTATACTATTGGTAACGTCAAAGCATTGTATGCTCTGAGAAAACAACTTTTTTATCTTGCTGGGCAAAGGCATGGTACAAGTTCTAATCAACACAGAATCATGTGGAAAGATTATTTAAGATGTTTCCATTAGGTTTGCACTCAGTACTTTGGTGTAAAATTGAAATGTATGCTATTGGTAAAGTCAAAGCATTGTATGCACTGAGAAAACAACTTTTTTGTCTTGCTGAACAAAGGTATGGTACAAGTTCTAATCAACACAGAATCATGTGGAAAGGTAATTTAAGGTGTTTCCATTAGGTTTGCAATCAGCACTTTGGTGGAAAATTGAAATGTATACTATTGGTAATACCAAAGCATTGTATGCTCTGAGAAAACAACTTTTTTGTTTTGCTGAGCAAAGGCATGGTACAAGTTCTAATCAACTCAGAATCATGTGGAAAGGTAATTTAAGGTGTTTCCATTAGGTTTGCCGTCAGTACTTTGGTGGAAGTTTAAAATGTATACAATTGGTAATGTCAAAGCTTTGTATGCACTGAGGAAGCAACTTTTTTGTCTTGATGAACAGAGGCATGAAACAAATTATAGACAACTCAGAATCATGAGGAAAGATCATTTAAGATGTTTCCATTAGGTTTGCAGTCAGTACTTTGGTGTAAAATTGAAATGTATACTATTGGTAAAGTCAAAGCATTGTATGCTCTGAGAAAACAACTTTTTTGTCTTACTGAGCAAAGCCATGGTACAACTGCTAATCAACTCAGAATCATGTGGAAAGGTAAATTAAGGTGTTTCCATTAGGTTTGGAGTCAGTACTTTGGTGGAAGTTTAAAATGTAAACTATTGGTAATGTCAAAGCTTTGTATGCACTGAGGAAACAACTTTTTTGTCTTGCTGAACAAAGGTATGGTACAAGTTCTAATCAACACAGAATCATGTGGAAAGGTAATTTAAGGTGTTTCTATTAGGTTTGCAATCAGCACTTTGGTGGAAAATTAAAATGTATACCATTGGTAAAGTCAAAGCATTGTATGCTCTGTGAAAACAACTTTTTTATCTCGCTGGACAAAGGCATGGCACAAGTTCTAATCAACACAGAATCATGTGGAAAGGTAATTTAAGGTGTTTCCATTAGGTTTGCACTCAGCACTTTGGTGGAAAATTGAAATGTACACTGTTTGTAAAGTCAAAACAGTGTATGCACTGAGAAAAGAACTTTTTTGTCTTTATGAACAGAGGCATGAAACAAATTATAGACAACTCAGAATCATGAGGAAAGATTATTTAAGATGTATCCATTAGGTTTGCACTCAGTACTTTGGTGTAAAATTGAAATGTTTGCCATTGGTAAAGTCAAAGCATTGTAAGCACTGAGAAAACAACTTTTTTGTCTTACTGAGCAAAGCCATGGTACAACTGCTAATCAACACAGAATCATGTGGAAAGATTATTTAAGATGTTTCCATTAGGTTTCCAGTCTGTACATTTGTGTAAATGATTACTATTGGCACTGTCTATTGGCACACTGATTGTATGCATTGAGAAAAGAACTTTTTTGTCCTGATGAGCAGAGGCATGAAATGTCTTTTAAGCAACTCAGAATAATGTGGAAAGTTAATTGAAGATATTTCCATTAGGGATCCACTCTGTACTTTTGTGTAAATTAAAATGTATACTATTGGTAATGTCAAAGCATTCTATGCACTGAGAAAACAACTTTTTTGTCTTGCTGAGCAAAGGCATGGTACAAGTTCTAATCAACTCAGAATCATGTGGAAAGGTAAATTAAGGTGTTTACATTAGGTTTGGAGTCAGTACTTTGGTGGAAGTTTAAAATGTATACTATTGGTAATGTCAAAGCTTTGTATGCACTGAGGAAACAACTTTTTTGTCCTGCTGAGCAAAGGTATGTTACAAGTTCTAATCAACACAGAATCATGTGGAAAGGTAATTTAAGGTGTTTCCATTAGGTTTTCAATCAGCACTTTGGTGGAAAATTAAAATGTATACCATTGGTAAAGTCAAAGCATTGTACGCTCTGAGAAAACAACTTTTTTATCTTGCTAGACAAAGCCATGGTACAACTGCTAATCAACACAGAATCATGTGGAAAGATTATTTAAGCAGTTTCCATTAGGTTTCCACTCTGTACTTTTGTGTAAATGATTACTATTGGCACTGTCAAAGGATTGTATGCATTGAGAAAAGAACTTTTTTGTCCTGATGAGCAGAGGCATGAAATGTCTTTTAAGCAACTCAGAATAATGTGGAAAGTTAATTTAAGATGTTTCCATTAGGGATCCACTCTGTACTTTTGTGTAAATTAAAATGTATACTATTGGTAATGTCAAAGCATTCTATGCACTGAGAAAACAACTTTTTTGTCTTGCTGGACAAAGGCATGGTACAAGTTCTAATCAACACAGAATCATGTGGAAAGGTAATTTAAGGTGTTTCCGTTAGGTTTGCACTCAGCACTTTGGTGGAAAATTGAAATGTACACTGTTTGTAAAGTCAAAACAGTGTATGCACTGAGAAAAGAACTTTTTTGTCTTTATGAACAGAGGCATGAAACAAATTATAGACAACTCAGAATCATGAGGAAAGATTATTTAAGATGTTTCCATTAGGTTTGCACTCAGTACTTTGGTGTAAGATTGATATGTATACTTTTGGTAATGTCAAAGCATTGTATGCACTGAGAAAACAACTTTTTTGTCTTGCTGAGCAAAGGCATAGTACAAGTTCTAATCAACACAGAATCATGTGGAAAAGTAATTTAAGGTGTTTCTTTTAGGTTTGCACTCAGCACTTTGGTGGAAAATTGAAATGTACACTATTTGTAAAGTCAAAGCATTGCATGCACTGAGAAAAGAACTTTTTTCTCTTGATGAACAGAGGCATGAAACAAATTATAGACAACTCAGAATCATGAGGAAAGATTATTTAAGATGTTTCCATTAGGTTTGCACTCAGTACTTTGGTGTAAGATTGATATGTATACTTTTGGTAATGTCAAAGCATTGTATGCACTGAGAAAACAACTTTTTTGTCTTGCTGAGCAAAGGCATAGTACAAGTTCTA
>NW_027276098.1:0-44768 GCF_030028105.1 Mobula birostris | reverse complement strand
GTGTGGTGATCTCTCTCTCTCACTCGCTGATGGAGGTGTGTGAGTGTGGTGATCTCTCTCTCTCTCAGTCATTGATGGAGTTGTGTGAGTGTGTTGATCTCTCTCTCTCTCACTCTCTGATGGAGGTGTGTGAGTGTGGTGATCTCTCTCTCTCAGTCACTAATGGAGGTGTGTGAGTATGGTGATCTCTCTCTCTCTGTCACTGATGGAGGTGTGTGAGTGTGGTGATCTCTCTCACTCGTTGATGGAGGTGTGTGAGTATGGTTATCTCTCTCTCCTTCAGTGACTGATGGAGGTGTGTGAGTGTGGTCATCTCTCTCTCTCTCAGTCACTGATGGAGGTGTGTGAGTGTGGTGATCTCTCTCTCTCAGACACTAAAGGAGTTGTGTGAGTGTGGTGATCTCTCTCAGTCACTGTTGGAGGTGTGTGAGTGTGGTGATCTCTCTCTCTCAGTCACTGATGGAGGTGTGTGAGTGTGGTGAACTCTCTCCCTCTCAGTCACTGATGGAGATGTGTGAGTGCAGTGATTTCTCTCTCAGTCACTGATGGAGGTGTGTGAGTGTGGTGATCTCTCTCTCTCTCAGTCATTGTTGGAGGTGTGTGAGTGTGGTGATTCTCTCTCTCTCACTCGCTGATGGAGGTGTGTGAGTGTGGTGATCTCTCTCTCTCTCAGTCACTGATGGAGTTGTTTGAGTGTGGTGATCTCTCTCTCTCTCTCACTCTCTAATGGAGGTGTGTGTGTGTGGTGATCTCTCTCTCTCAGTCACTGATGGAGTTGTGTGAGTGTGGTGATCTCTCTCTCTTAGTCACTAATGGAGGTGTGTGAGTGTGGTGATCTCTCTCTCTCTCAGTCACTGATGGAGGTGTGTGAGTGTAGTGATTTCTCTCTCAGTCACTGATGGAGGTTTGTGAGTGTGGTGATCTCTCTCTCTCTCAGTCATTGTTGGAGATGTGTGAGTGTGGTGATCTCTCTCTCTCACTCGCAGATGGAGTTGTGTGAGTGTGGTGATCTCTCTCTCTCTCTCAGTCACTGATGGAGTTGTTTGAGTGTGGTGATCTCTCTCCCTCTCTCACTCTCTAATGGAGGTGTGTCGTGTGTGGTGATCTCTCTCTCTCAGTCACTGATGGAGTTGTGTGAGTGTGGTGATCTCTCTCTCTCAGTCACTAATGGAGGTGTGTGAGTGTGGTCATCTCTCTCTCTCTCTCAGTCACTGATGGAGGTGTGTGAGTGTGGTGATCTCTCTCACTCGTTGATGGAGGTGTGTGAGTGTGGTAATCTCTCTCTCTCTCTCGCTGATGGAGGTGTGTGAGTGTGGTGATCTCTCTCACTCGCTGATGGAGGTGTGTGAGTGTGGTGATCTCTCTCTCTCTCACTTGCTGATGCAGATGTGTGAGTGTGGTGATCTCTCTCTCTCTCAGTCAGTGATGGAGGTGTGTGAGTGTGGTGATCTCTCTCTCTCTGAGTCACTGATGGAGGTGTATGAGTGTGGTGATCTCTCTCTCTCTCACTCACTGATGGAGGTGTGTGAGTGTGGTGATCTCTCTCTCACTCGCTGATAGAGGTGTGTGAGTGTGGTGATCTCTCTCTCTCTCAGTCACTGATGGAGGTGTGTGAGTGTGGTGATCTCTCTCTCTCTGAGTGACTGATGGAGGTGTGTGAGTGTGGTGATCTCTCTCTCTCAGTCACTGATGGAGGTGTGTGAGTGTGGTGATCTCACTCTCTCAGTCACTGTTGGAGGTGTGTGTGTGTGGTGATCTCTCTCAGTCACTAATGGAGGTATGTGAGTGTGGTCATCTCTCTGTCTCTCTCAGTCACTGATGGAGGTGTGTGAGTGTGGTGATCTCACTCTCTCAGTCACTGTTGGAGGTGTGTGTGTGTGGTGATCTCTCTCAGTCACTAATGGAGGTATGTGAGTGTGGTCATCTCTCTCTCTCTCTCACCCGCTGATGGAGGTGTGTGAGTGTGGTGATCTCTCTCTCTCTAACTTGCTGATGGAGATGTGTGAGTGTGGTGATCTCTCTCTCTCTCAGTCAGTGACGGAGGAGGTGTGCGAGTGTGGTGATCTCTCTCTCTCTGAGTCACTGATGGAGGTGTGTGAGTGTGGTGATCTCTCTCTCCCTCACTCGCTTATGGAGGTGTGTGAGTGTGGTGATCTCTCTCTCTCTCACTCGCTGATGGAGGTGTGTGAGTGTGGTGATCTCTTTCTCTCTCAGTTACTGATGGAGGTGTGTGAGTCTGGTGATCTCTCTGTCTCTGCGTCACTGATAGAGGTGTGTTAGTGTGGTGATCTCTCTCTCTCTCAGTCACTGATGGAGGCGTGTGAGTGTGGTCATCTCTCTCTCTCTCTCAGTCACTGATGGAGATGTGTCAGTGTGGTGATCTCTCTCTCCTAGTCACAAATGGAGGTGTGTGAGCGCGGTGATATCTCTCTCTCGCTCGCAAATGGAGGTGTGTGGGTGTGGTGATATCTCTCTCTCTCTGTCACTGATGGAGGTGTGTGAGTGTGGTGATCTCTCTCTCTCAGTCACTAAAGGAGGTGTGTGGAGTGTGGTGATCTCTCTCTCTCTCAGTCACTGTTGGAGGTGTGTGAGTGTGGTGATCTCTCTCTCTCACTCGCTGATGGAGCTGTGTGAGTGTGGTGATCTCTCTCTCTCTCAGTCACTGATGGAGTTGTTTGTGTGTGGTGATCTCTCTCTCTCTCTCACTCTCTGATGGAGGTGTGTGAGTGTGGTGATCTCTCTCTCTCAGTCACTGATGGAGTTGTGTGAGTGTGGTGATCTCTCTCTCTCAGTCACTAAAGGAGGTGTGTGCGTGTGGCGATCTCTCTCTCTCTCAGTCACTGCTGGAGGTGTGTGAGTGTGGTGATCTCTCTCTCTCACTCGCTGATGGAGGTGTGTGAGTGTGGTGATCTCTCTCTCTCTCAGACATTGATGGAGTTGTGTGAGTGTGTTGATCTCTCTCTCTCTCACTCTCTGATGGAGGTGTGTGAGTATGGTGATCTCTCTCTCTCTGTCACTGATGGAGGTGTGTGAGTGTGGGTGATCTCTCTCACTCGTTGATGGAGGTGTGTGAGTATGGTTATCTCTCTCTCCTTCGGTGACTGATGGAGGTGTGTGAGTGTGGTCATCTCTCTCTCTCAGTCACTGATGGAGGTGTGTGAGTGTGGTGATCTCTCTCTCTCAGACACTAAAGGAGTTGTGTGAGTGTGGTGATCTCTCTCAGTCACTGTTGGAGGTGTGTGAGTGTGGTGATCTCTCTCTCTCAGTCACTGAAGGAGGTGTGTGAGTGTGGTGAACTCTCTCCCTCTCAGTCACTGATGGAGATGTGTGAGTGCAGTAATTTCTCTCTCAGTCACTGATGGAGGTGTGTGAGTGTGGTGATCTCTCTCTCTCAGTCACTGATGGAGGTGTGTGAGTGTGGTGATCTCTCTCTCTCTCTCTCACTCGCTAATGCAGGTTTGTGAGTCTGGTGATCTCTCTCTCTCTCAGTCACTGATGGAGGTGCGTGAGTGTGCTGATCTCTCTCTCTCAGTCACTAAAGGAGTTGTGTGAGTGTGGTGATCTCTCTCTCTCTCAGTCCACTGTTGGAAGTGTGTGTGTCTGGTGATCTCTCTCAGTCACTGATGGGGTTGTGTGAGTGTGGTGATATCTCTCTCGCAGTCACTAATGGAGGTATGTGAGTGTGGTCATCTCTCTGTCTCTCTCAGTCACTGATGGAGGTGTGTGAGTGTGGTGATCTCTCTCACTCGTTGATGGAGGTGTGTGAGTGTAGTTATCTCTCTCTCTCTCTCGCTGATGGAGGTGTGTGAGGTGTGGTGATCTCTCTCTCTCTCACTCGCTGATGGAGGTGTGTGAGTGTGGTGATCTCTCTCTCTCTTACTCGCTGATGGAGGTGTGTGAGTGTGGTGATCTCTCTCTCTCTCAGTCACTAAAGGAGGTTTGTGACTATGGTGATCTCTCTCTCTCAGTCACTGATGGAGGTGTGTGAGTGTGGTGATCTCTCTCTCTCGCTGATGGAGGTGTGTGAGTGTGGTGATTTCTCTCTATCTCAATCGCTGATGGAGGTGTGTGAGTGTGGTGATCTGTCTCACTCGCTGATGGATGTGTGTGAGTGTGGTGATCTCTCTCTCAGTCACTGATGGAGGTGTGTGAGTGTGGTGATGTCTCTCTCTCTCACTCGCTGATGGAGGTGTGTGAGTGTGGTGATCTCTCACTCTCTCACTCGCTGATGGAGATGTCTGAGTGTGGTGATCTCTCTGTCTCAGTCAGTGATGGAGGGTGTGTGAGTGTGGTGACGTCTCTCTCTCTCAGTCACTGATGGAGATGTGTGAGTGTGGTGATCTCTCTCTCCTAGTCACTAATGGAGGTGTGTGAGCGTGGTGATCTCTCTCTCTCACTCGCAGATGGAGGTGTGTGAGTGCGGTGATCTCTCTCTCTCAGTCACTGATGGAGGTTTGTGAGTGTGCTGATCTCTCTCTCTCTCTCTCTCACTCGCTGATGGAGGTGTGTGAGTGTGGTGATCTCTCTCTCTCTGAGTCACTGATGGAGGTGTATGAGTGTGGTGATCTCTCTCTCTCTCACTCACTGATGGAGGTGTGTGAGTGTGGTGATCTCTCTCTCTCTCACTCGCTGATAGAGGTGTGTGAGTGTGGTGATCTCTCTCTCTCAGTCACTAAAGGAGTTGTGTGAGTGTGGTGATCTCTCTCTCTCTCAGTCACTGATGGAGGTGTGTGAGTGTGGTGATCTCACTCTCTCAGTCACTGTTGGAGGTGTGTGTGTGTGGTGATCTCTCTCAGTCACTAATGGAGGTATGTGAGTGTGGTCATCTCTCTGTCTCTCTCAGTCACTGATGGAGGTGTGTGAGTGTGGTGATCTCTCTCACTCGTTGATGGAGTTGTGTGAGTGTGGTTATCTCTTTCTCTCTCTCGCTGATGGAGGTGTGTGAGTGTGGTGATCTCTCTCTCTCTCACCCGCTGATGGAGGTGTGTGAGTGTGGTGATCTCTCTCTCTCTAACTTGCTGATGGAGATGTGTGAGTGTGGTGATCTCTCTCCTCTCTCAGTCAGTGACGGAGGTGTGCGAGTGTGGTGATCTCTCTCTCTCTGAGTCACTGATGGAGGTGTGTGAGTGTGGTGATCTCTCTCTCCCTCACTCGCTTATGGAGGTGTCTGAGTGTGGTGATCTCTCTCTCTCTCACTCGCTGATGGAGGTGTGTGAGTGTGGTGATCTCTTTCTCTCTCAGTTACTGATGGAGGTGTGTGAGTCTGGTGATCTCTCTGTCTCTGCGTCACTGATAGAGGTGTGTTAGTGTGGTGATCTCTCTCTCTCTCAGTCACTGATGGAGGCGTGTGAGTGTGGTCATCTCTCTCTCTCTCTCAGTCACTGATGGAGATGTGTCAGTGTGGTGATCTCTCTCTCCTAGTCACAAATGGAGGTGTGTGAGCGCGGGTGATATCTCTCTCTCGCTCGCAGATGGAGGTGTGTGGGTGTGGTGATATCTCTCTCTCTCTGTCACTGATGGAGGTGTGTGAGTGTGGTGATCTCTCTCTCTCAGTCACTAAAGGAGGTGTGTGAGTGTGGTGATCTCTCTCTCTCTCAGTCACTGTTGGAGGTGTGTGAGTGTGGTGATCTCTCTCTCTCACTCGCTGATGGAGCTGTGTGAGAGTGTGGTGATCTCTCTCTCTCAGTCACTGATGGAGTTGTTTGTGTGTGGTGATCTCTCTCTCTCTCTCTCACTCTCTGATGGAGGTGTGTGAGTGTGGTGATCTCTCTCTCTCAGTCACTGATGGAGTTGTCTGAGTGTGGTGATCTCTCTCTCTCAGTCACTAAAGGAGGTGTGTGCGTGTGGCGATCTCTCTCTCTCTCAGTCACTGCTGGAGGTGTGTGAGTGTGGTGATCTCTCTCTCTCACTCGCTGATGGAGGTGTGTGAGTGTGGTGATCTCTCTCTCTCTCAGTCATTGATGGAGTTTGTGTGAGTGTGTTGATCTCTCTCTCTCTCACTCTCTGATGGAGGTGTGTGAGTATGGTGATCTCTCTCTCTCTGTCACTGATGGAGGTGTGTGAGTGTGGTGATCTCTCTCACTCGTTGATGGAGGTGTGTGAGTATGGTTATCTCTCTCTCCTTCAGTGACTGATGGAGGTGTGTGAGTGTGGTCATCTCTCTCTCTCAGTCACTGATGGAGGTGTGTGAGTGTGGTGATCTCTCTCTCTCAGACACTAAAGGAGTTGTGTGAGTGTGGTGATCTCTCTCAGTCACTGTTGGAGGTGTGTGAGTGTGGTGATCTCTCTCTCTCAGTCACTGATGGAGGTGTGTGAGTGTGGTGAACTCTCTCCCTCTCAGTCACTGATGGAGATGTGTGAGTGCAGTAATTTCTCTCTCAGTCACTGATGGAGGTGTGTGAGTGTGGTGATCTCTCTCTCTCAGTCACTGATGGAGGTGTGTGAGTGTGGTGATCTCTCTCTCTCTCTCTCACTCGCTAATGCAGGTTTGTGAGTCTGGTGATCTCTCTCTCTCTCAGTCACTGATGGAGGTGCGTGAGTGTGCTGATCTCTCTCTCTCAGTCACTAAAGGAGTTGTGTGAGTGTGGTGATCTCTCTCTCTCTCAGTCACTGTTGGAAGTGTGTGTGTGTCTGGTGATCTCTCTCAGTCACTGATGGGGTTGTGTGAGTGTGGTGATATCTCTCTCGCAGTCACTAATGGAGGTATGTGAATGTGGTCATCTCTCTGTCTCTCTCAGTCACTGATGGAGGTGTGTGAGTGTGGTGATCTCTCTCACTCGTTGATGGAGGTGTGTGAGTGTAGTTATCTCTCTCTCTCTCTCGCTGATGGAGGTGTGTGAGTGTGGTGATCTCTCTCTCTCTCACTCGCTGATGGAGGTGTGTGAGTGTGGTGATCTCTCTCTCTCTTACTCGCTGATGGAGGTGTGTGAGTGTGGTGATCTCTCTCTCTCTCAGTCACTAAAGGAGGTTTGTGACTATGGTGATCTCTCTCTCTCAGTCACTGATGGAGGTGTGTGAGTGTGGTGATCTCTCTCTCTCGCTGATGGAGGTGTGTGAGTGTGGTGATTTCTCTCTCTCTCAATCGCTGATGGAGGTGTGTGAGTGTGGTGATCTGTCTCACTCGCTGATGGATGTGTGTGAGTGTGGTGATCTCTCTCTCAGTCACTGATGGAGGTGTGTGAGTGTGGTGATCTCTCTCTCTCTCACTCGCTGATGGAGGTGTGTGAGTGTGGTGATCTCTCACTCTCTCACTCGCTGATGGAGATGTCTGAGTGTGGTGATCTCTCTGTCTCAGTCAGTGATGGAGGTGTGTGAGTGTGGTGACGTCTCTCTCTCTCAGTCACTGATGGAGATGTGTGAGTGTGGTGATCTCTCTCTCCTAGTCACTAATGGAGGTGTGTGAGCGTGGTGATCTCTCTCTCTCACTCGCAGATGGAGGTGTGTGAGTGTGGTGATCTCTCTCTCTCAGTCACTGATGGAGGTTTGTGAGTGTGCTGATCTCTCTCTCTCTCTCTCTCACTCGCTGATGGAGGTGTGTGAGTGTGGTGATCTCTCTCTCTCATAGTCACTGATGGAGGTGTATGAGTGTGGTGATCTCTCTCTCTCTCACTCACTGATGGAGGTGTGTGAGTGTGGTGATCTCTCTCTCTCTCACTCGCTGATAGAGGTGTGTGAGTGTGGTGATCTCTCTCTCTCAGTCACTAAAGGAGTTGTGTGAGTGTGGTCATCTCTCTCACTCTCAGTCACTGTTGGAGGTCTGTGTGTGTGGTGATCTCTCTCTCTCAGTCACTGATGGAGGTGTGTGAGTGTGGTGATCTCACTCTCTCAGTCACTGTTGGAGGTGTGTGTGTGTGGTGATCTCTCTCAGTCACTAATGGAGGTATGTGAGTGTGGTCATCTCTCTGTCTCTCTCAGTCACTGATGGAGGTGTGTGAGTGTGGTGATCTCTCTCACTCGTTGATGGGGTTGTGTGAGTGTGGTTATCTCTTTCTCTCTCTCGCTGATGGAGGTGTGTGAGTGTGGTGATCTCTCTCTCTCTCACCCGCTGATGGAGGTGTGTGAGTGTGGTGATCTCTCCCTCTCTAACTTGCTGATGGAGATGTGTGAGTGTGGTGATCTCTCTCTCTCTCAGTCAGTGACGGAGGTGTGCGAGTGTGGTGATCTCTCTCTCTCTGAGTCACTGATGGAGGTGTGTGAGTGTGGTGATCTCTCTCTCCCTCACTCGCTTATGGAGGTGTGTGAGTGTGGTGATCTCTCTCTCTCTCACTCGCTGATGGAGGTGTATGAGTGTGGTGATCTCTTTCTCTCTCAGTTACTGATGGAGGTGTGTGAGTCTGGTGATCTCTCTGTCTCTGCGTCACTGATAGAGGTGTGTTAGTGTGGTGATCTCTCTCTCTCTCAGTCACTGATGGAGGCGTGTGAGTGTGGTCATCTCTCTCTCTCTCTCAGTCACTGATGGAGATGTGTCAGTGTGGTGATCTCTCTCTCCTAGTCACAAATGGAGGTGTGTGAGCGCGGTGATATCTCTCTCTCGCTCGCAGATGGAGGTGTGTGGGTGTGGTGATATCTCTCTCTCTCTGTCACTGATGGAGGTGTGTGAGTGTGGTGATCTCTCTCTCTCAGTCACTAAAGGAGGTGTGTGAGTGTGGTGATCTCTCTCTCTCTCAGTCACTGTTGGAGGTGTGTGAGTGTGGTGATCTCTCTCTCTCACTCGCTGATGGAGCTGTGTGAGTGTGGTGATCTCTCTCTCTCTCAGTCACTGATGGAGTTGTTTGAGTGTGGTGATCTCTCTCTCTCTCTCACTCTCTGATGGAGGTGTGTGAGTGTGGTGATCTCTCTCTCTCAGTCACTGATGGAGTTGTGTGAGTGTGGTGATCTCTCTCTCTCAGTCACTAAAGGAGGTGTGTGCGTGTGGCGATCTCTCTCTCTCTCAGTCACTGCTGGAGGTGTGTGAGTGTGGTGATCTCTCTCTCTCACTCGCTGATGGAGGTGTGTGAGTGTGGTGATCTCTCTCTCTCTCAGTCATTGATGGAGTTGTGTGAGTGTGTTGATCTCTCTCTCTCTCACTCTCTGATGGAGGTGTGTGAGTATGGTGATCTCTCTCTCTCTGTCACTGATGGAGGTGTGTGAGTGTGGTGATCTCTCTCACTCGTTGATGGAGGTGTGTGAGTATGGTTATCTCTCTCTCCTTCAGTGACTGATGGAGGTGTGTGAGTGTGGTCATCTCTCTCTCTCAGTCACTGATGGAGCTGTGTGAGTGTGGTGATCTCTCTCTCTCAGACACTAAAGGAGTTGTGTGAGTGTGGTGATCTCTCTCAGTCACTGTTGGAGGTGTGTGAGTGTGGTGATCTCTCTCTCTCAGTCACTGATGGAGGTGTGTGAGTGTGGTGAACTCTCTCCCTCTCAGTCACTGATGGAGATGTGTGAGTGCAGTGATTTCTCTCTCAGTCACTGATGGAGGTGTGTGAGTGTGGTGATCTCTCTCTCTCAGTCACTGATGGAGGTGTGTGAGTGTGGTGATCTCTCTCTCTCTCTCTCACTCGCTAATGCAGGTTTGTGAGTCTGGTGATCTCTCTCTCTCTCAGTCACTGATGGAGGTGCGTGAGTGTGCTGATCTCTCTCTCTCAGTCACTAAAGGAGTTGTGTGAGTGTGGTGATCTCTCTCTCTCTCAGTCACTGTTGGAGGTGTGTGTGTCTGGTGATCTCTCTCAGTCACTGATGGGGTTGTGTGAGTGTGGTGATATCTCTCTCGCAGTCACTAATGGAGGTATGTGAGTGTGGTCATCTCTCTGTCTCTCTCAGTCACTGATGGAGGTGTGTGAGTGTGGTGATCTCTCTCACTCGTTGATGGAGGTGTGTGAGTGTAGTTATCTCTCTCTCTCTCTCGCTGATGGAGGTGTGTGAGTGTGGTGATCTCTCTCTCTCTCACTCGCTGATGGAGGTGTGTGAGTGTGGTGATCTCTCTCTCTCTTACTCGCTGATGGAGGTGTGTGAGTGTGGTGATCTCTCTCTCTCTCAGTCACTAAAGGAGGTTTGTGACTATGGTGATCTCTCTCTCTCAGTCACTGATGGAGGTGTGTGAGTGTGGTGATCTCTCTCTCTCGCTGATGGAGGTGTGTGAGTGTGGTGATTTCTCTCTCTCTCAATCGCTGATGGAAGTGTGTGAGTGTGGTGATCTGTCTCACTCGCTGATGGATGTGTGTGAGTGTGGTGATCTCTCTCTCAGTCACTGATGGAGGTGTGTGAGTGTGGTGATCTCTCTCTCTCTCACTCGCTGATGGAGGTGTGTGAGTGTGGTGATCTCTCACTCTCTCACTCGCTGATGGAGATGTCTGAGTGTGGTGATCTCTCTGTCTCAGTCAGTGATGGAGGTGTGTGAGTGTGGTGACGTCTCTCTCTCTCAGTCACTGATGGAGATGTGTGAGTGTGGTGATCTCTCTCTCCTAGTCACTAATGGAGGTGTGTGAGTGTGGTGATCTCTCTCTCTCAGTCACTGATGGAGGTTTGTGAGTGTGCTGATCTCTCTCTCTCTCTCTCTCACTCGCTGATGGAGGTGTGTGAGTGTGGTGATCTCTGTCTCCTTCAGTGACTGCTGGAGGTGTGTGAGTGTGGTGATCTCTCTCTATCTCACTCGCATATGGAGGTGTGTGGGTGTGGTAATATCTCTCTCTCTCAGTCACTGACGGAAGTTTGTGACTGTGGTGATCTCTCTCTCTCTCTCTCTCGCTGATGGAGGTTTGTGAGTCTGGTGATCTCTCTCTTTCTCAGTCACTGATGGAGGTGTGTGAGTGTGGTGATCTCTCTCTCTCTCAGTCACTGATGGAGGTGTGTGAGTGTGGTGATCTCTCTCTCTCAGTCACTAAAGGAGTTATGTGAGTGTGGTGATCTCTCTCTCTCTCAGTCACTGTTGGAGGTGTGTGAGTGTGGTGATCTCTCTCTCTCTCAGTCACTGATGGAGGTGTGTGAGTGTGGTGATCTCTCTCTCTCTCAGTCACTGATGGAGGTGTGTGAGTGTGGTGATCTCTCTCTCAGTCACTGATGGAGATGTGTGAGTGTAGTGATTTCTCTCTCAGTCACTGATGGAGGCTTGTGAGTGTGGTGATCTCTCTCTCTCTCAGTCACTGCTGGAGGTGTGTGAGTGTAGTGATCTCTCTCTCTCTCTCAGTCGCTGATGGAGGTGTGTGAGTGTGGTGCTCTCTCTCTCTCAGTCACTGATGGAGTTGTTTCAGTGTTGTGATCTCTCTCTCTCAGTCACTGATGGAGTTGTGTCAGTGTGGTGATCTCTCTCTCTCAGTCACTAATGGAGGTGTGTGAGTATGGTCATCTCTCTCTCTCTCTCAGTCACTAATGGAGGTGTGTGAGTGTGGTGATCTCTGTCTCTCTCAGTCACTGATGGAGGTGTGTGAGTGTGGTGATCTCTCTCACTCGTTGATGGAGGTGTGTGAGTGTGGTTATCTCTCTCTCTCTCTCGCTGATGGAGGTGTGTGAGTGTCGTGATCTCTCTCTCACTCACTTATGGAGGTCTGTGAGTGTGGTGATCTCTCTCTCTCTCACTCGCTGATACAGGTGTGTGAGTGTGGTGATCTCTCTCTCTCTCAGTTTCTGATGGAGATGTGTGAGTGTGGTGATCTCTCTGTCTCTGCGTCACTGATGGAGGTGTGTGAGTGTGGTCATCTCTCTCTCTCTCTCTCAGTCACTGATGGAGGTGTGTGAGTGTGGTGATCTCTCTATCTCTCAGTCACTGATGGAGATGTGTGAGTGTGGTGATCTCTTTCTCCTAGTCACTAATGGAGGTGTGTGAGCGTAGTGATCTCTCTCTCTCACTCGCAGATGGAGGTGTGTGGGTGTGGTGATATCTCTCTCTCTCAGTCACTGATGGAGGTGTGTGACTGTGGTGATCTCTCTCTCTCTCTCTCAGTCACTGATGGAGGTGTATGAGTGTGGTGATCTCTATCTCTCTCACACGCTGATGGAGGCCTGTGAGTCTGGTTTTCTCTCTCTCTCTCAGTCACTCATGGAGGTGTGTGAGTGTGGTGATCTCTCCCTCTCAGTCACTAAAGGAGGTGTGTGAGTGTGGTGATCCCTCTCTCTCTCAGTCACTGATGGAGTTGTTTGAGTGTGGTGATCTCTCTCTCTCTCTAACTCTCTGATGGAGGTGTGTGAGTGTGGTGATCTCTCTCTCTCAGTCACTGATGGAGTTGTGTGAGTGTGGTGATCTCTCTCTCTCAGTCACTAATGGAGGTGTGTGAGTGTGGCGATATCTCTCTCTCTCAGTCACTGATAGAGGTGTGTGAGTGTGGTGATCTCTCTCTCAGTCGCTGATGGAGGTGTGTGAGTGTGGTGATCTCTCTCTGTCTCAGTCACTGATGGAGGTGTGTGAGTGTGGTGATCTCTCTCTCTCAGTAACTGATGGAGGTGTGTGAGTGTGGTGATCTCTCTCTCTCAGTCACTGATGGAGGTGTGTGCGTGTGGTGATCTCTCTCTCTCTCAGTCACTGATGGAGGTGTGTGAGTGTGGTGATCTCTCTCTCTCTCAGTCACTGATGGAGGTGTGTGAGTGTGGTGAACTCTCTCCCTCTCAGTCACTGATGGAGATGTGTGAGTGTAGTGATTTCTCTCTCAGTCACTGATGGAGGTTTGTGAGTGTGGTGATCTCTCTCTCTCTCAGTCATTGTTGGAGGTGTGTGAGTGTGGTGATCTCTCTCTCTCACTCGCAGATGGAGGTGTGTGAGTGTGGTGATCTCTCTCTCTCTCAGTCACTGATGGAGGTTTGTGAGTGTGGTGATCTCTCTCTCTCTCAGTCATTGTTGGAGGTGTGTGAGTGTGGTGATCTCTCTCTCTCACTCGCAGATGGAGGTGTGTGAGTGTGGTGATCTCTCTCTCCTAGTCACTAATGGAGGTGTGTGAGCGTGGTGATCTCTCTCTCTCACTCGCAGATGGAGGTGTGTGGGTGTGGTGATATCTCTCTCTCAGTCACTAATGGAGGTGTGTGAGTGTGGTCATCTCTCTCTCTCTCTCAGTCACTGATGGAGGTGTGTGAGTGTGGTGATCTCTCTCACTCGTTGATGGAGGTGTGTGAGTGTGGTAATCTCTCTCTCTCTCTCTCGCTGATGGAGGTGTGTGAGTGTGGTGATCTCTCTCACTCGCTGATGGAGGTGTGTGAGTGTGGTGATCTCTCTCTCTCTCACTTGCTGATGCAGATGTGTGAGTGTGGTGATCTCTCTCTCTCTCAGTCAGTGATGGAGGTGTGTGAGTGTGGTGATCTCTCTCTCTCTGAGTCACTGATGGAGGTGTATGAGTGTGGTGATCTATCTCTCTCTTACTCACTGATGGAGGTGTGTGAGTGTGGTGATCTCTCTCTCTCTCACTCGCTGATAGAGGTGTGTGACTGTGGTGATCTCTCTCTCTCTCAGTCACTGATGGAGGTGTGTGAGTGTGGTGATCTCTCTCTCTCTGAGTGACTGATGGAGGTGTGTGAGTGTGGTGATCTCTCTCTCTCAGTCACTGATGGAGGTGTGTGAGTGTGGTGATCTCACTATCTCAGTCACTGATGGAGGTGTGTGTGTGTGGTGATCTCTCTCAGTCACTAATGGAGGTATGTGAGTGTGGTCATCTCTCTGTCTCTCTCAGTCACTGATGGAGGTGTGTGAGTGTGGTGATCTCTCTCTCTCTAACTTGCTGATGGAGATGTGTGAGTGTGGTGATCTGTCTCTCTCTCAGTCAGTGACGGAGGTGTGCGAGTGTGGTGATCTCTCTCTCTCTGAGTCACTGATGGAGGTGTGTGAGTGTGGTGATCTCTCTCTCCCTCACTCGCTTATGGAGGTGTGTGAGTGTGGTGATCTCTCTCTCTCTCACTCGCTGATGGAGGTGTGTGAGTGTGGTGATCTCTTTCTCTCTCAGTTACTGATGGAGGTGTGTGAGTCTGGTGATCTCTCTGTCTCTGCGTCACTGATAGAGGTGTGTTAGTGTGGTGATCTCTCTCTCTCTCAGTCACTGATGGAGGCGTGTGAGTGTGGTCATCTCTCTCTCTCTCTCAGTCACTGATGGAGATGTGTCAGTGTGGTGATCTCTCTCTCCTAGTCACAAATGGAGGTGTGTGAGCGCGGTGATATCTCTCTCTCGCTCGCAGATGGAGGTGTGTGGGTGTGGTGATATCTCTCTCTCTCTGTCACTGATGGAGGTGTGTGAGTGTGGTGATCTCTCTCTCTCAGTCACTAAAGGAGGTGTGTGAGTGTGGTGATCTCTCTCTCTCTCAGTCACTGTTGGAGGTGTGTGAGTGTGGTGATCTCTCTCTCTCACTCGCTGATGGAGCTGTGTGAGTGTGGTGATCTCTCTCACTCTCAGTCACTGATGGAGTTGTTTGAGTGTGGTGATCTCTCTCTCTCTCTCACTCTCTGATGGAGGTGTGTGAGTGTGGTGATCTCTCTCTCTCAGTCACTGATGGAGTTGTGTGAGTGTGGTGATCTCTCTCTCTCGGTCACTAAAGGAGGTGTGTGCGTGTGGCGATCTCTCTCTCTCTCAGTCACTGCTGGAGGTGTGTGAGTGTGGTGATCTCTCTCTCTCACTCGCTGATGGAGGTGTGTGAGTGTGGTGATCTCTCTCTCTCTCAGTCATTGATGGAGTTGTGTGAGTGTGTTGATCTCTCTCTCTCTCACTCTCTGATTGAGGTGTGTGAGTATGGTGATCTCTCTCTCTCAGTCACTGATGGAGGTGTGTGAGTGTGGTGATCTCTCTCTCTCAGACACTAAAGGAGTTGTGTGAGTGTGGTGATCTCTCTCAGTCACTGTTGGAGGTGTGTGAGTGTGGTGATCTCTCTCTCTCAGTCACTGATGGAGGTGTGTGAGTGTGGTGAACTCTCTCCCTCTCAGTCACTGATGGAGATGTGTGAGTGCAATGATTTCTCTCTCAGTCACTGATGGAGGTGTGTGAGTGTGGTGATCTCTCTCTCTCTCAGTCATTGTTGGAGGTGTGTGAGTGTGGTGATCTCTCTCTCTCACTCGCTGATGGAGGTGTGTGAGTGTGGTGATCTCTCTCTCTCTCAGTCACTGATGGAGTTGTTTGAGTGTGGTGATCTCTCTCTCTCTCTCACTCTCTAATGGAGGTGTGTGTGTGTGGTGATCTCTCTCTCTCAGTCACTGATGGAGTTGTGTGAGTGTGGTGATCTCTCTCTCTTAGTCACTAATGGAGGTGTGTGAGTGTGGTGATCTCTCTCTCTCTCAGTCACTGATGGAGGTGTGTGAGTGTGGTGAACTCTCTCCCTCTCAGTCACTGATGGAGATGCGTGAGTGTAGTGATTTCTCTCTCAGTCACTGATGGAGGTTTGTGAGTGTGGTGATCTCTCTCTCTCTCAGTCATTGTTGGAGGTGTGTGAGTGTGGTGATCTCTCTCTCTCAGTCACTAATGGAGGTGTGTGAGTGTGGTCATCTCTCTCTCTCTCTCAGTCACTGATGGAGGTGTGTGAGTGTGGTGATCTCTCTCACTCGTTGATGGAGGTGTGTGAGTGTGGTAATCTCTCTCTCTCTCTCGCTGATGGAGGTGTGTGAGTGTGGTGATCTCTCTCACTCGCTGATGGAGGTGTGTGAGTGTGGTGATCTCTCTCTCTCTCACTTGCTGATGCAGATGTGTGAGTGTGGTGATCTCTCTCTCTCTCAGTCAGTGATGGAGGTGTGTGAGTGTGGTGATCTCTCTCTCTCTGAGTCACTGATGGAGGTGTCTGAGTGTGGTGATCTCTCTCTCTCTCACTCACTTATGGAGGTGTGTGAGTGTGGTGATCTCTCTCTCTCTCACTCGCTGATAGAGGTGTGTGAGTGTGGTGATCTCTCTCTCTCTCAGTTACTGATGGAGGTGTGTGAGTGTGGTGATCTCTCTCTCTCTCAGTCACTGATGGAGGTGTGTGAGTGTGGTGATCTCTCTCTTTCTCAGTCACTGATGGAGGTGTGTGAGTTTGGTCATCTCTCTCTCTCTCTCTCAGTCACGGATGGAGATGTGTGAGTGTGGTGATCTCTCTCTCCTAGTCACTAATGGAGGTGTGTGAGCGTGCTGATCTCTCTCTCTCACTCGCAGATGGAGGTGTGTGGGTGTGGTGATATCTCTCTCTCTCAGTCTCTGATGGAGGTGTGTGACTGTGGTGAACTCTCTCTCTCTCAGTCACTGATGGAGGTGTGTGAGTGTGGTGATCTCTCTCTCTCTGAGTGACTGATGGAGGTGTGTGAGTGTGGTGATCTCTCTCTCTCAGTCACTGATGGAGGTGTGTGAGTGTGGTGATCTCTCTCTCTCTCAGTCACTGTTGGAGGTTTGTGAGTGTGGTGATCTCTCTCTCTCTCTCTCTCACTCGCTGATGCAAGTTTGTGAGTCTGGTGATCTCTCTCTCTCAGTCACTGATGGAGGTGTGTGAGTGTGCTGATCTCTCTCTCTCAGTCACTAAAGGAGTTGTGTGAGTGTGGTGATCTCTCTCTCTCTCAGTCACTGTTGGAGGTGTGTGTGTGTGGTGATCTCTCTCAGTCACTGATGGGGTTGTGTGAGTGTGGTGATCTCTCTCTCTCAGTCACTAATGGAGGTGTGTGAGTGTGGTCATCTCTCTGTCTCTCTCAGTCACTAATGGAGGTGTGTGAGTGTGGTGATCTCTCTCACTCGTTGATGGAGGTGTGTGAGTGTAGTTATCTCTCTCTCTCTCTCGCTGATGGAGGTGTGTGAGTGTGGTGATCTCTCTCTCTCTCACTCGCTGATGGAAGTGTGTGAGTGTGGTGATCTCTCTCTCTCTTACTCGCTGATGGAGGTGTGTGAGTGTGGTGATCACTCTCTCTCTCAGTCACTAAAGGAGGTTTGTGAGTGTGGTGATCTCTCTATCTCAGTCACTGATGGAGGTGTGTGAGTGTGGTCATCTCTCTCTCTCTCTCAGTCACTGATGGAGGTGTGTGAGTGTGGTGATCTCTCTCACTCGTTGATGGAGGTGTGTGAGTGTGGTAATCTCTCTCTCTCTCTCGCTGATGGAGGTGTGTGAGTGTGGTGATCTCTCTCACTCGCTGATGGAGGTGTGTGAGTGTGGTGATCTCTCTCTCTCTCACTTGCTGATGCAGATGTGTGAGTGTGGTGATCTCTCTCTCTCTCAGTCAGTGATGGAGGTGTGTGAGTGTGGTGATCTCTCTCTCTCTGAGTCACTGATGCAGGTGTATGAGTGTGGTGATCTCTCTCTCTCTCACTCACTGATGGAGGTGTGTGAGTGTGGTGATCTCTCTCTCTCTCACTCGCTGATAGAGGTGTGTGAGTGTGGTGATCTCTCTCTCTCTCAGTCACTGATGGAGGTGTGTGAGTGTGGTGATCTCTCTCTCTCTGAGTGACTGATGGAGGTGTGTGAGTGTGGGGATCTCTCTCTCTCAGTCACTGATGGAGGTGTGTGAGTGTGGTGATCTCTCTCTCTCTCAGTCACTGTTGGAGGTGTGTGTGTGTGGTGATCTCTCTCAGTCACTGATGGAGTTGTGTGACTGTGTTGATCTCTCCCTCTCAGTCACTAATGGAGGTGTGTGAGTGTGGTCATCTCTCTGTCTCTCTCACTCACTGATGGAGGTGTGTGAGTGTGGTGATCTCTCTCACTCGTTGATGGAGTTGTGTGAGTGTGGTTATCTCTTTCTCTCTCTCGCTGATGGAGGTGTGTGAGTGTGGTGATCTCTCTCTCTCTCACCCGCTGATGGAGGTGTGTGAGTGTGGTGATCTCTCTCTCTCTAACTTGCTGATGGAGATGTGTGAGTGTGGTGATCTCTCTCTCTCTCAGTCAGTGACGGAGGTGTGCGAGTGTGGTGATCTCTCTCTCTCTGAGTCACTGATGAAGGTGTGTGAGTGTGGTGATCTCTCTCTCCCTCACTCGCTTATGGAGGTGTGTGAGTGTGGTGATCTCTCTCTCTCTCACTCGCTGATGGAGGTGTGTGAGTGTGGTGATCTCTTTCTCTCTCAGTTACTGATGGAGGTGTGTGAGTCTGGTGATCTCTCTGTCTCTGCGTCACTGATAGAGGTGTGTTAGTGTGGTGATCTCTCTCTCTCTCAGTCACTGATGGAGGCGTGTGAGTGTGGTCATCTCTCTCTCTCTCTCAGTCACTGATGGAGATGTGTCAGTGTGGTGATCTCTCTCTCCTAGTCACAAATGGAGGTGTGTGAGCGCGGTGATCTCTCTCTCTCGCTCGCAGATGGAGGTGTGTGGGTGTGGTGATATCTCTCTCTCTCTGTCACTGATGGAGGTGTGTGAGTGTGGTGATCTCTCTCTCTCAGTCACTAAAGGAGGTGTGTGAGTGTGGTGATCTCTCTCTCTCTCAGTCTCTGTTGGAGGTGTGTGAGTGTGGTGATCTCTCTCTCTCACTCGCTGATGGAGCTGTGTGAGTGTGGTGATCTCTCTCTCTCTCTCACTCTCTGATGGAGGTGTGTGAGTGTGGTGATCTCTCTCTCTCAGCCACTGATGGAGTTGTGTGAGTGTGGTGATCTCTCTCTCTCAGTCACTAAAGGAGGTGTGTGCGTGTGGCGATCTCTCTCTCTCTCAGTCACTGCTGGAGGTGTGTGAGTGTGGTGATCTCTCTCTCTCACTCGCTGATGGAGGTGTGTGAGTGTGGTGATCTCTCTCTCTCTCAGTCATTGATGGAGTTGTGTGAGTGTGTTGATCTCTCTCTCTCTCACTCTCTGATGGAGGTGTGTGAGTGTGGTGATCTCTCTCTCTCAGTCACTAATGGAGGTGTGTGAGTATGGTGATCTCTCTCTCTCTGTCACTGATGGAGGTGTGTGAGTGTGGTGATCTCTCTCACTCGTTGATGGAGGTGTGTGAGTATGGTTATCTCTCTCTCCTTCAGTGACTGATGGAGGTGTGTGAGTGTGGTCATCTCTCTCTCTCTCAGTCACTGATGGAGGTGTGTGAGTGTGGTGATCTCTCTCTCTCAGACACTAAAGGAGTTGTGTGAGTGTGGTCATCTCTCTCAGTCACTGTTGGAGGTGTGTGAGTGTGGTGATCTCTCTCTCTCAGTCACTGATGGAGGTGTGTGAGTGTGGTGAACTCTCTCCCTCTCAGTCACTGATGGAGATGTGTGAGTGCAGTGATTTCTCTCTCAGTCACTGATGGAGGTGTGTGAGTGTGGTGATCTCTCTCTCTCTCAGTCATTGTTGGAGGTGTGTGAGTGTGGTGATCTCTCTCTCTCACTCGCTGATGGAGGTGTGTGAGTGTGGTGATCTCTCTCTCTCTCAGTCACTGATGGAGTTGTTTGAGTGTGGTGATCTCTCTCTCTCTCTCACTCTCTAATGGAGGTGTGTGTGTGTGGTGATCTCTCTCTCTCAGTCACTGATGGAGTTGTGTGAGTGTGGTGATCTCTCTCTCTTAGTCGCTAAAGGAGGTGTGTGAGTGTGGTGATCTCTCTCTCTCTCAGTCACTGATGGAGGTGTGTGCGTGTGGTGAACTCTCTCCCTCTCAGTCACTGATGGAGATGTGTGAGTGTAGTGATTTCTCTCTCAGTCACTGATGGAGGTTTGTGAGTGTGGTGATCTCTCTCTCTCTCAGTCATTGTTGGAGGTGTGTGAGTCTGGTGATCTCTCTCTCTCACTCACTCTCTAATGGAGGTGTGTGTGTGTGGTGATCTCTCTCTCTCAGTCACTGATGGAGTTGTGTGAGTGTGGTGATCTCTCTCTCTCAGTCACTAATGGAGGTGTGTGAGTGTGGTCATCTCTCTCTCTCTCTCAGTCACTGATGGAGGTGTGTGAGTGTGGTGATCTCTCTCACTCGTTGATGAAGGTGTGTGAGTGTGGTAATCTCTCTCTCTCTCGCTGATGGAGGTGTGTGAGTGTGGTGATCTCTCTCACTCGCTGATGGAGGTGAGTGAGTGTGGTGATCTCTCTCTCTCTGAGTCACTGATGGAGGTGTATGAGTGTGGTGATCTCTCTCTCTCTCACTCACTTATGGAGGTGTGTGAGTGTGGTGATCTCTCTCTCTCTCACTCGCTGATAGAGGTGTGTGAGTGTGGTGATCTCTCTCTCTCTCAGTTACTGATGGAGGTGTGTGAGTATGGTGATCTCTCTCTCTCTCAGTCACTGATGGAGGTGTGTGAGTGTGGTGATCTCTCTCTTTCTCAGTCATTGATGGAGGTGTGTGAGTGTGGTCATCTCTCTCTCTCTCTCAGTCACTGATGGAGATGTGTGAGTGTGGTGATCTCTCTCTCCTAGTCACTAATGGAGGTGTGTGAGCGCGGTGATCTCTCTCTCTCACTCGCAGATGGAGGTGTGTGGGGTGTGGTGATATCTCTCTCTCCTCAGTCACTGATGGAGGTGTGTGACTGTGGTGAACTCTCTCTCTCTCAGTCACTGATGGAGGTGTGTGAGTGTGGTGATCTCTCTCTCTCTGAGTGACTGATGGAGGTGTGTGAGTGTGGTGATCTCTCTCTCTCAGTCACTGATGGAGGTGTGTGAGTGTGGTGATCTCTCTCTCTCAGTCACTGTTGGAGGTTTGTGAGTGTGGTGATCTCTGTCTCTCTCTCTCACTCGCTGATGCAGGTTTGTGAGTCTGGTGATCTCTCTCTCTCTCAGTCACTGATGGAGGTGTGTGAGTGTGCTGATCTCTCTCTCTCAGTCACTAAAGGAGTTGTGTGAGTGTGGTGATCTCTCTCTCTCTCTGTCACTGTTGGAGGTGTGTGTGTGTGGTGATCTCTCTCAGTCACTGATGGGGTTGTGTGAGTGTGGTGATCTCTCTCTCTCAGTCACTAATGGAGGTGTGTGAGTGTGGTCATCTCTCTGTCTCTCTCAGTCACTGATGGAGGTGTGTGAGTGTGGTGATCTCTCTCACTCGTTGATGGAGGTGTTTGAGGTGTAGTTATCTCTCTCTCTCTCTCGCTGATGGAGGTGTGTGAGTGTGGTGATCTCTCTCTCTCACTCGTTGATGGAGGTGTGTGAGTGTGGTGATCTCTCTCTCTCTCACTCACTTATGGAGGTGTGTGAGTGTGGTGATCTCTCTCTCTCTCACTCGCTGATAGAGGTGTGTGAGTGTGGTGATCTCTCTCTCTCTCAGTCACTGATGGAGGTGTGTGAGTGTGGTGATCTCTCTCTCTCTGAGTGACTGATGGAGGTGTGTGAGTGTGGGGATCTCTCTCTCTCAGTCACTGATGGAGGTGTGTGAGTGTGGTGATCTCTCTCTCTCTCAGTCACTGTTGGAGGTGTGTGTGTGTGGTGATCTCTCTCAGTCACTGATGGAGTTGTGTGACTGTGTTGATCTCTCCCTCTCAGTCACTAATGGAGGTGTGTGAGTGTGGTCATCTCTCTGTCTCTCTCACTCACTGATGGAGGTGTGTGAGTGTGGTGATCTCTCTCACTCGTTGATGGAGTTGTGTGAGTGTGGTTATCTCTTTCTCTCTCTCGCTGATGGAGGTGTGTGAGTGTGGTGATCTCTCTCTCTCTCACCCGCTGATGGAGGTGTGTGAGTGTGGTGATCTCTCTCTCTCTAACTTGCTGATGGAGATGTGTGAGTGTGGTGATCTCTCTCTCTCTCAGTCAGTGACGGAGGTGTGCGAGTGTGGTGATCTCTCTCTCTCTGAGTCACTGATGAAGGTGTGTGAGTGTGGTGATCTCTCTCTCCCTCACTCGCTTATGGAGGTGTGTGAGTGTGGTGATCTCTCTCTCTCTCACTCGCTGATGGAGGTGTGTGAGTGTGGTGATCTCTTTCTCTCTCAGTTACTGATGGAGGTGTGTGAGTCTGGTGATCTCTCTGTCTCTGCGTCACTGATAGAGGTGTGTTAGTGTGGTGATCTCTCTCTCTCTCAGTCACTGATGGAGGCGTGTGAGTGTGGTCATCTCTCTCTCTCTCTCAGTCACTGATGGAGATGTGTCAGTGTGGTGATCTCTCTCTCCTAGTCACAAATGGAGGTGTGTGAGCGCGGTGATCTCTCTCTCTCGCTCGCAGATGGAGGTGTGTGGGTGTGGTGATATCTCTCTCTCTCTGTCACTGATGGAGGTGTGTGAGTGTGGTGATCTCTCTCTCTCAGTCACTAAAGGAGGTGTGTGAGTGTGGTGATCTCTCTCTCTCTCAGTCTCTGTTGGAGGTGTGTGAGTGTGGTGATCTCTCTCTCTCACTCGCTGATGGAGCTGTGTGAGTGTGGTGATCTCTCTCTCTCTTCACTCTCTGATGGAGGTGTGTGAGTGTGGTGATCTCTCTCTCTCAGCCACTGATGGAGTTGTGTGAGTGTGGTGATCTCTCTCTCTCAGTCACTAAAGGAGGTGTGTGCGTGTGGCGATCTCTCTCTCTCTCAGTCACTGCTGGAGGTGTGTGAGTGTGGTGATCTCTCTCTCTCACTCGCTGATGGAGGTGTGTGAGTGTGGTGATCTCTCTCTCTCTCAGTCATTGATGGAGTTGTGTGAGTGTGTTGATCTCTCTCTCTCTCACTCTCTGATGGAGGTGTGTGAGTGTGGTGATCTCTCTCTCTCAGTCACTAATGGAGGTGTGTGAGTATGGTGATCTCTCTCTCTCTGTCACTGATGGAGGTGTGTGAGTGTGGTGATCTCTCTCACTCGTTGATGGAGGTGTGTGAGTATGGTTATCTCTCTCTCCTTCAGTGAGTGATGGAGGTGTGTGAGTGTGGTCATCTCTCTCTCTCTCAGTCACTGATGGAGGTGTGTGAGTGTGGTGATCTCTCTCTCTCAGACACTAAAGGAGTTGTGTGAGTGTGGTCATCTCTCTCAGTCACTGTTGAGGTGTGTGAGTGTGGTGATCTCTCTCTCTCAGTCACTGATGGAGGTGTGTGAGTGTGGTGAACTCTCTCCCTCTCAGTCACTGATGGAGATGTGTGAGTGCAGTGATTTCTCTCTCAGTCACTGATGGAGGTGTGTGAGTGTGGTGATCTCTCTCTCTCTCAGTCATTGTTGGAGGTGTGTGAGTGTGGTGATCTGTCTCTCTCACTCGCTGATGGAGGTGTGTGTGAGTGTAGTGATCTCTCTCTCTCTCAGTCACTGATGGAGTTGTTTGAGTGTGGTGATCTCTCTCTCTCTCTCACTCTCTAATGGAGGTGTGTGTGTGTGGTGATCTCTCTCCTCTCAGTCCACTGATGGAGTTGTGTGAGTGTGGTGATCTCTCTCTCTTAGTCACTAATGGAGGTGTGTGAGTGTGGTGATCTCTCTCTCTCTCACTCACTTATGGAGGTGTGTGAGTGTGGTGATCTCTCTCTCTCTCACTCGCTGATAGAGGTGTGTGAGTGTGGTGATCTCTCTCTCTCTCAGTTACTGATGGAGGTGTGTGAGTGTGGTGATCTCTCTCTCTCTCAGTCACTGATGGAGGTGTGTGAGTGTGGTGATCTCTCTCTTTCTCAGTCATTGATGAGGTGTGTGAGTGTGGTCATCTCTCTCTCTCTCTCAGTCACTGATGGAGATGTGTGAGTGTGGTGATCTCTCTCTCCTAGTCACTAATGGAGGTGTGTGAGAGCGGTGATCTCTCTCTCTCACTCGCAGATGGAGGTGTGTGGGTATGGTGATATCTCTCTCTCTCAGTCACTGATGGAGGTGTGTGACTGTGGTGAACTCTCTCTCTCTCAGTCACTGATGGAGGTGTGTGAGTGTGGTGATCTCTCTCTCTCTGAGTGACTGATGGAGGTGTGTGAGTGTGGTGATCTCTCTCTCTCAGTCACTGATGGAGGTGTGTGAGTGTGGTGATCTCTCTCTCTCTCAGTCACTGTTGGAGGTTTGTGAGTGTGGTGATCTCTCTCTCTCTCTCTCACTCGCTGATGCAGGTTTGTGAATCTGGTGATCCCTCTCTCTCTCAGTCACTGATGGAGGTGTGTGAGTGTGCTGATCTCTCTCTCTCAGTCACTAAAGGAGTTGTGTGAGTGTGGTGATCTCTCTCTCTCAGTCACTGATGGAGGTGTGTGAGTGTGGTGATCTCTCTCTCTCTCAGTCACTGTTGGAGGTTTGTGAGTGTGGTGATCTCTCTCTCTCTCTCTCACTCGCTGATGCAGGTTTGTGAGTCTGGTGGTCTCTCTCTCTCTCAGTCACTGATGGAGGTGTGTGGAGTGTGCTGATCTCTCTCTCTCAGTCACTAAAGGAGTTGTGTGAGTGTGGTGATCTCTCTCTCTCTCTGTCACTGTTGGAGGTGTGTGTGTGTGGTGATCTCTCTCAGTCACTGATGGGGTTGTGTGAGTGTGGTGATCTCTCTCTCTCAGTCACTGATGGAGGTGTGTGAGTGTGGTGATCTCTCTCACTCGCTGATGGAGGTGTGTGAGTGTGGTGATCTCTCTCTCTCTGAGTCACTGATGGGAGGTGTATGAGTGTGGTGATCTCTCTCTCTCTCACTCACTTATCGAGGTGTGTGAGTGTGGTGATCTCTCTCTCTCTCACTCGCTGATAGAGGTGTGTGAGTGTGGTGATCTCTCTCTCTCTCAGTTACTGATGGAGGTGTGTGAGTGTGGTGATCTCTCTCTCTCTCAGTCACTGATGGAGGTGTGTGAGTGTGGTGATCTCTCTCTTTCTCAGTCATTGATGGAGGTGTGTGAGTGTGGTCATCTCTCTCTCTCTCTCAGTCACTGATGGAGATGTGTGAGTGTGGTGATCTCTCTCTCCTAGTCACTAATGGAGGTGTGTGAGCGCGGTGATCTCTCTCTCTCACTCGCAGATGGAGGTGTGTGGGTGTGGTGATATCTCTCTCTCTCAGTCACTGATGGAGGTGTGTGACTGTGGTGAACTCTCTCTCTCTCAGTCACTGATGGGAGGTGTGTGAGTGTGGTGATCTCTCTCTCTCTGAGTGACTGATGGAGGTGTGTGAGTGTGGTGATCTCTCTCTCTCAGTCACTGATGGAGGTGTGTGAGTGTGGTGATCTCTCTCTCTCTCAGTCACTGTTGGAGGTTTGTGAGTGTGGTGATCTCTCTCTCTCTCTCTCACTCGCTGATGCAGGTTTGTGAGTCTGGTGATCTCTCTCTCTCTCAGTCACTGATGGAGGTGTGTGAGTGTGCTGATCTCTCTCTCTCAGTCACTAAAGGAGTTGTGTGAGTGTGGTGATCTCCCTCTCTCTCTGTCACTGTGGAGGTGTGTGTGTGTGGTGATCTCTCTCAGTCACTGATGGGGTTGTGTGAGTGTGGTGATCTCTCTCTCTCAGTCACTGATGGAGTGTGTGAGTGTGGTGATCTCTCTCACTCGTTGATGGAGGTGTGTGAGTGTAGTTATCTCTCTCTCTCTCTCGCTGATGGAGGTGTGTGAGTGTGGTGATCTCTCTCTCTCTCACTCGCTGATGGAGGTGTGTGAGTGTGGTGATCTCTCTCTCTCTCACTCACTTATGGAGGTGTGTGAGTGTGGTGATCTCTCTCTCTCAAACTCGCTGATAGAGGTGTGTGAGTGTGGTGATCTCTCTCTCTCTCAGTCACTGATGGAGGTGTGTGAGTGTGGTGATCTCTCTCTCTCTGAGTGACTGATGGAGGTGTGTGAGTGTGGGGATCTCTCTCTCTCAGTCACTGATGGAGGTGTGTGAGTGTGGTGATCTCTCTCTCTCTCAGTCACTGTTGGAGGTGTGTGTGTGTGGTGATCTCTCTCAGTCACTGATGGAGTTGTGTGACTGTGTTGATCTCTCCCTCTCAGTCACTAATGGAGGTGTGTGAGTGTGGTCATCTCTCTGTCTCTCTCACTCACTGATGGAGGTGTGTGAGTGTGGTGATCTCCCTCACTCGTTGATGGAGTTGTGTGAGTGTGGTTATCTCTTTCTCTCTCTCGCTGATGGAGGTGTGTGAGTGTGGTGATCTCTCTCTCTCTCACCCGCTGATGGAGGTGTGTGAGTGTGGTGATCTCTCTCTCTCTAACTTGCTGATGGAGATGTTTGAGTGTGGTGATCTCTCTCTCTCTCAGTCAGTGACGGAGGTGTGTGAGTGTGGTGATCTCTCTCTCTCTGAGTCACTGATGAAGGTGTGTGAGTGTGGTGATCTCTCTCTCCCTCACTCGCTTATGGAGGTGTGTGAGTGTGGTGATCTCTCTCTCTCTCACTCGCTGATGGAGGTGTGTGAGTGTGGTGATCTCTTCTCTCTCAGTTACTGATGGAGGTGTGTGAGTCTGGTGATCTCTCTGTCTCTGCGTCACTGATAGAGGTGTGTTAGTGTGGTGATCTCTCTCTCTCTCAGTCACTGATGGAGGCGTGTGAGTGTGGTTCATCTCTCTCTCTCTCAGTCACTGATGGAGATGTGTCAGTGTGGTGATCTCTCTCTCCTAGTCACAAATGGAGGTGTGTGAGCGCGGTGATCTCTCTCTCTCGCTCGCAGATGGAGGTGTGTGGGTGGTGATATCTCTCTCTCTCTGTCACTGATGGAGGTGTGTGAGTTGTGGTGATCTCTCTCTCTCAGTCACTAAAGGAGGTGTGTGAGTGTGGTCATCTCTCTCTCTCTCAGTCTCTGTTGGAGGTGTGTGAGTGTGGTGATCTCTCTCTCTCACTCGCTGATGGAGCTGTGTGAGTGTGGTGATCTCTCTCTCTCTCTCACTCTCTGATGGAGGTGTGTGAGTGTGGTGATCTCTCTCTCTCAGTCCACTAAAGGAGGTGTGTGCGTTTGGCGATCTCTCTCTCTCTCAGTCACTGCTGGAGGTGTGTGAGTGTGGTGATCTCTCTCTCTCACTCGCTGATGGAGGTGTGTGAGTGTGGTGATCTCTCTCTCTCTCAGTCATTGATGGAGTTGTGTGAATGTGTTGATCTCTCTCTCTCTCACTCTCTGATGGAGGTGTGTGAGTGTGGTGATCTCTCTCTCTCAGTCACTAATGGAGGTGTGTGAGTATGGTGATCTCTCTCTCTCTGTCACTGATGGAGGTGTGTGAGTGTGGTGATCTCTCTCACTCGTTGATGGAGGTGTGTGAGTATGGTTATCTCTCTCTCCTTCAGTGACTGATGGAGGTGTGTGAGTGTGGTCATCGCTCTCTCTCTCAGTCACTGATGGAGGTGTGTGAGTGTGGTGATCTCTCTCTCTCAGACACTAAAGGAGTTGTGTGAGTGTGGTCATCTCTCTCAGTCACTGTTGGAGGTGTGTGAGTGTGGTGATCTCTCTCTCTCAGTCACTGATGGAGGTGTGTGAGTGTGGTGAACTCTCTCCCTCTCAGTCACTGATGGAGATGTGTGAGTGCAGTGATTTCCCTCTCTGTCACTGATGGAGGTGTGTGAGTGTGGTGATCTCTCTCTCTCTCAGTCATTGTTGGAGGTGTGTGAGTGTGGGTGATCTCTCTCTCTCACTCGCTGATGGAGGTGTGTGAGTGTAGTGATCTCTCTCTCTCTCAGTCACTGATGGAGTTGTTTGAGTGTGGTGATCTCTCTCTCTCTCACTCTCTAATGGAGGTGTGTGTTGTGTGGTGATCTCTCTCTCTCAGTCACTGATGGAGTTGTGTGAGTGTGGTGATCTCTCTCTCTTAGTCACTAATGGAGGTGTGTGAGTGTGGTGATCTCTCTCTCTCTCAGTCACTGATGGAGGTGTGTGCGTGTGGTGAACTCTCTCCCTCTCAGTCACTGATGGAGATGTGTGAGTGTAGTGATTTCTCTCTCAGTCACTGATGGAGGTTTGTGAGTGTGGGGATCTCTCTCTCTCTCAGTCATTGTTGGAGGTGTGTGAGTCTGGTGATCTCTCTCTCTCACTCACTCTCTAATGGAGGTGTGTGTGTGTGGTGATCTCTCTCTCTCAGTCACTGATGGAGTTGTGTGAGTGTGGTGATCTCTCTCTCTCAGTCACTAATGGAGGTGTGTGAGTGTGGTCATCTCTCTCTCTCTCTCAGTCACTGATGGAGGTGTGTGAGTGTGGTGATCTCTCTCACTCGTTGATGAAGGTGTGTGAGTGTGGTAATCTCTCTCTCTCTCTCGCTGATGGAGGTGTGGTGAGTGTGGTGATCTCTCTCACTCGCTGATGGAGGTGTGTGAGTGTGGTGATCTCTCTCTCTCTGAGTCACTGATGGAGGTGTATGAGTGTGGTGATCTCTCTCTCTCTCACTCACTTATGGAGGTGTGTGAGTGTGGTGATCTCTCTCTCTCTCACTCGCTGATAGAGGTGTGTGAGTGTGGTGATCTCTCTCTCTCTCAGTTACTGATGGAGGTGTGTGAGTGTGGTGATCTCTCTCTCTCTCAGTCACTGATGGAGGTGTGTGAGTGTGGTGATCTCTCTCTTTCTCAGTCATTGATGGAGGTGTGTGAGTGTGGTCATCTCTCTCTCTCTCTCAGTCACTGATGGAGATGTGTGAGTGTTGTGATCTCTCTCTCCTAGTCACTAATGGAGGTGTGTGAGCGCGGTGATCTCTCTCTCTCACTCGCAGATGGAGGTGTGTGGGTGTGGTGATATCTCTCTCTCTCAGTCACTGATGGAGGTGTGTGACTGTGGTGAACTCTCTCTCTCTCAGTCACTGATGGAGGTGTGTGAGTGTGGTGATCTCTCTCTCTCTGAGTGACTGATGGAGGTGTGTGAGTGTGGTGATCTCTCTCTCAGTCACTGATGGAGGTGTGTGAGTGTGGTGATCTCTCTCTCTCTCAGTCACTGTTGGAGGTTTGTGAGTGTGGTGATCTCTCTCTCTCTCTCTCACTCGCTGATGCAGGTTTGTGAGTCTGGTGATCTCTCTCTCTCTCAGTCACTGATGGAGGTGTGTGAGTGTGCTGATCTCTCTCTCTCAGTCACTAAAGGAGTTGTGTGAGTGTGGTGATCTCTCTCTCTCTCTGTCACTGTTGGAGGTGTGTGTGTGTGGTGATCTCTCTCAGTCACTGATGGGGTTGTGTGAGTGTGGGTGATCTCTCTCTCTCAGTCACTAATGGAGGTGTGTGAGTGTGGTCATCTCTCTGTCTCTCTCAGTCACTGATGGAGGTGTGTGAGTGTGGTGATCTCTCTCACTCGTTGATGGAGGTGTGTGAGTGTAGTTATCTCTCTCTCTCTCTCGCTGATGGAGGTGTGTGAGTGTGGTGATCTCTCTCTCTCTCACTCGCTGATGGAGGTGTGGAGTGTGGTGATCTCTCTCTCTCTTACTCGCTGATGGAGGTGTGTGAGTGTGGTGATCTCTCTCTCTCTCAGTCACTAAGGAGGTTTGTGAGTGTGGTGATCTCTCTCTCTCAGTCACTGATGGAGGTGTGTGAGTGTGGTGATCTCTCTCTCTCGCTGATGGAGGTGTGTGAGTGTGGTGATCTCTCTCTCTCTCACTCGCTGAGGAGGTGTGTGAGTGTGGTGATCTCTCACTCTCTCACTCGCTGATGGAGATGTCTGAGTGTGGTGATCTCTCTGTCTCAGTCAGTGATGGAGGTGTGTGAGTGTGGTGACGTCTCTCTCTCTCAGTCACTGATGGAGATGTGTGAGTGTGGTGATCTCTCTCTCCTAGTCACTAATGGAGGTGTGTGAGCGTGGTGATCTCTCTCTCTCACTCGCAGATGGAGGTGTGTGAGTGTGGTGATCTCTCTCTCTCAATCACTGATGGAGGTTTGTGAGTGTGCTGATCTCTCTCTCTCTCTCTCTGACTCGCTGATGGAGGTGTGTGAGTGTGGTGATCTCTCTCTCTCTCAGTCACTGATGGAGTTGTTTGAGTGTGGTGATCTCTCTCTCTCTCTCTCACTCGCTGATGCAGGTGTGTGAGTGTGCTGATCTCTCTCTCTCAGTCACTAAAGGAGTTGTGTGAGTGTGGTGATCTCTCTCTCTCTCTGTCACTGTTGGAGGTGTGTGTGTGTGGTGATCTCTCTCAGTCACTGATGGGGTTGTGTGAGTGTGGTGATCTCTCTCTCTCAGTCACTAATGGAGGTGTGTGAGTGTGGTCATCTCTCTGTCTCTCTCAGTCACTGATGGAGGTGTGTGAGTGTGGTGATCTCTCTCACTCGTTGATGGAGGTGTGTGAGTGTAGTTATCTCTCTCTCTCTCTCGCTGATGGAGGTGTGTGAGTGTGGTGATCTCTCTCTCTCTCACTCGCTGATGGAGGTGTGTGAGTGTGGTGATCTCTCTCTCTCTTACTCGCTGATGGAGGTGTGTGAGTGTGGTGATCTCTCTCTCTCTCAGTCACTGATGGAGGTGTGTGAGTGTGGTGATCTCTCTCTTTCTCAGTCATTGATGGAGGTGTGTGAGTGTGGTCATCTCTCTCTCTCTCTCAGTCACTGATGGAGATGTGTGAGTGTGGTGATCTCTCTCCTAGTCACTAATGGAGGTGTGTGAGCGCGGTTGATCTCTCTCTCTCACTCGCAGATGGATGTGTGTGGGTGTGGTGATATCTCTCTCTCTCAGTCACTGATGGAGGTGTGTGACTGTGGTGAACTCTCTCTCTCTCAGTCACTGATGGAGGTGTGTGAGTGTGGTGATCTCTCTCTCTCTGAGTGACTGATGGAGGTGTGTGAGTGTGGTGATCTCTCTCTCTCAGTCACTGATGGAGGTGTGTGAGTGTGGTGATCTCTCTCTCTCTCAGTCACTGTTGGAGGTTTGTGAGTGTGGTGATCTCTCTCTCTCTCTCTCACTCGCTGATGCAGGTTTGTGAGTCTGGTGATCTCTCTCTCTCTCAGTCACTGATGGAGGTGTGTGAGTGTGCTGATCTCTCTCTCTCAGTCACTAAAGGAGTTGTGTGAGTGTGGTGATCTCTCTCTCTCTCTGTCACTGTTGGAGGTGTGTGTGTGTGGTGATCTCTCTCAGTCACTGATGGGGTTGTGTGAGTGTGGTGATCTCTCTCTCTCAGTCACTAATGGAGGTGTGTGAGTGTGGTCATCTCTCTGTCTCTCTCAGTCACTGATGGAGGTGTGTGAGTGTGGTGATCTCTCTCACTCGTTGATGGAGGTGTGTGAGTGTAGTTATCTCTCTCTCTCTCTCGCTGATGGAGGTGTGTGAGTGTGGTGATCTCTCTCTCTCTCACTCGCTGATGGAGGTGTGTGAGTGTGGTGATCTCTCTCTCTCAGACACTAAAGGAGTTGTGTGAGTGTGGTCATCTCTCTCAGTCACTGTTGGAGGTGTGTGAGTGTGGTGATCTCTCTCTCTCAGTCACTGATGGAGGTGTGTGAGTGTGGTGAACTCTCTCCCTCTCAGTCACTGATGGAGATGTGTGAGTGCAGTGATTTCCCTCTCAGTCACTGATGGAGGTGTGTGAGTGTGGTGATCTCTCTCTCTCTCAGTCATTGTTGGAGGTGTGTGAGTGTGGTGATCTCTCTCTCTCACTCGCTGATGGAGGTGTGTGAGTGTAGTGATCTCTCTCTCTCTCAGTCACTGATGGAGTTGTTTGAGTGTGGTGATCTCTCTCTCTCTCTCACTCTCTAATGGAGGTGTGTGTGTGTGGTGATCTCTCTCTCTCAGTCACTGATGGAGTTGTGTGAGTGTGGTGATCTCTCTCTCTTAGTCACTAATGGAGGTGTGTGAGTGTGGTGATCTCTCTCTCTCTCAGTCACTGATGGAGGTGTGTGCGTGTGGTGAACTCTCTCCCTCTCAGTCACTGATGGAGATGTGTGAGTGTAGTGATTTCTCTCTCAGTCACTGATGGAGGTTTGTGAGTGTGGGGATCTCTCTCTCTCTCAGTCATTGTTGGAGGTGTGTGAGTCTGGTGATCTCTCTCTCTCACTCACTCTCTAATGGAGGTGTGTGTGTGTGGTGATCTCTCTCTCTCAGTCACTGATGGAGTTGTGTGAGTGTGGTGATCTCTCTCTCTCAGTCACTAATGGAGGTGTGTGAGTGTGGTCATCTCTCTCTCTCTCTCAGTCACTGATGGAGGTGTGTGAGTGTGGTGATCTCTCTCACTCGTTGATGAAGGTGTGTGAGTGTGGTAATCTCTCTCTCTCTCTCGCTGATGGAGGTGTGTGAGTGTGGTGATCTCTCTCACTCGCTGATGGAGGTGTGTGAGTGTGGTGATCTCTCTCTCTCTGAGTCACTGATGGAGGTGTATGAGTGTGGTGATCTCTCTCTCTCTCACTCACTTATGGAGGTGTGTGAGTGTGGTGATCTCTCTCTCTCTCACTCGCTGATAGAGGTGTGTGAGTGTGGTGATCTCTCTCTCTCTCAGTTACTGATGGAGGTGTGTGAGTGTGGTGATCTCTCTCTCTCTCAGTCACTGATGGAGGTGTGTGAGTGTGGTGATCTCTCTCTTTCTCAGTCATTGATGGAGGTGTGTGAGTGTGGTCATCTCTCTCTCTCTCTCAGTCACTGATGGAGATGTGTGAGTGTTGTGATCTCTCTCTCCTAGTCACTAATGGAGGTGTGTGAGCGCGGTGATCTCTCTCTCTCACTCGCAGATGGAGGTGTGTGGGTGTGGTGATATCTCTCTCTCTCAGTCACTGATGGAGGTGTGTGACTGTGGTGAACTCTCTCTCTCTCAGTCACTGATGGAGGTGTGTGAGTGTGGTGATCTCTCTCTCTCTGAGTGACTGATGGAGGTGTGTGAGTGTGGTGATCTCTCTCTCTCAGTCACTGATGGAGGTGTGTGAGTGTGGTGATCTCTCTCTCTCTCAGTCACTGTTGGAGGTTTGTGAGTGTGGTGATCTCTCTCTCTCTCTCTCACTCGCTGATGCAGGTTTGTGAGTCTGGTGATCTCTCTCTCTCTCAGTCACTGATGGAGGTGTGTGAGTGTGCTGATCTCTCTCTCTCAGTCACTAAAGGAGTTGTGTGAGTGTGGTGATCTCTCTCTCTCTCTGTCACTGTTGGAGGTGTGTGTGTGTGGTGATCTCTCTCAGTCACTGATGGGGTTGTGTGAGTGTGGTGATCTCTCTCTCTCAGTCACTAATGGAGGTGTGTGAGTGTGGTCATCTCTCTGTCTCTCTCAGTCACTGATGGAGGTGTGTGAGTGTGGTGATCTCTCTCACTCGTTGATGGAGGTGTGTGAGTGTAGTTATCTCTCTCTCTCTCTCGCTGATGGAGGTGTGTGAGTGTGGTGATCTCTCTCTCTCTCACTCGCTGATGGAGGTGTGTGAGTGTGGTGATCTCTCTCTCTCTTACTCGCTGATGGAGGTGTGTGAGTGTGGTGATCTCTCTCTCTCTCAGTCACTAAAGGAGGTTTGTGAGTGTGGTGATCTCTCTCTCTCAGTCACTGATGGAGGTGTGTGAGTGTGGTGATCTCTCTCTCTCGCTGATGGAGGTGTGTGAGTGTGGTGATCTCTCTCTCTCTCACTCGCTGATGGAGGTGTGTGAGTGTGGTGATCTCTCACTCTCTCACTCGCTGATGGAGATGTCTGAGTGTGGTGATCTCTCTGTCTCAGTCAGTGATGGAGGTGTGTGAGTGTGGTGACGTCTCTCTCTCTCAGTCACTGATGGAGATGTGTGAGTGTGGTGATCTCTCTCTCCTAGTCACTAATGGAGGTGTGTGAGCGTGGTGATCTCTCTCTCTCACTCGCAGATGGAGGTGTGTGAGTGTGGTGATCTCTCTCTCTCAATCACTGATGGAGGTTTGTGAGTGTGCTGATCTCTCTCTCTCTCTCTCTGACTCGCTGATGGAGGTGTGTGAGTGTGGTGATCTCTCTCTCTCTCAGTCACTGATGGAGTTGTTTGAGTGTGGTGATCTCTCTCTCTCTCTCTCACTCGCTGATGCAGGTGTGTGAGTGTGCTGATCTCTCTCTCTCAGTCACTAAAGGAGTTGTGTGAGTGTGGTGATCTCTCTCTCTCTCTGTCACTGTTGGAGGTGTGTGTGTGTGGTGATCTCTCTCAGTCACTGATGGGGTTGTGTGAGTGTGGTGATCTCTCTCTCTCAGTCACTAATGGAGGTGTGTGAGTGTGGTCATCTCTCTGTCTCTCTCAGTCACTGATGGAGGTGTGTGAGTGTGGTGATCTCTCTCACTCGTTGATGGAGGTGTGTGAGTGTAGTTATCTCTCTCTCTCTCTCACTGATGGAGGTGTGTGAGTGTGGTGATCTCTCTCTCTCTCACTCGCTGATGGAGGTGTGTGAGTGTGGTGATCTCTCTCTCTCTTACTTGCTGATGGAGGTGTGTGAGTGTGGTGATCTCTCTCTCTCTCAGTCACTGATGGAGGTGTGTGAGTGTGGTGATCTCTCTCTTTCTCAGTCATTGATGGAGGTGTGTGAGTGTGGTCATCTCTCTCTCTCTCTCAGTCACTGATGGAGATGTGTGAGTGTGGTGATCTCTCTCTCCTAGTCACTAATGGAGGTGTGTGAGCGCGGTGATCTCTCTCTCTCACTCGCAGATGGAGGTGTGTGGGTGTGGTGATATCTCTCTCTCTCAGTCACTGATGGAGGTGTGTGACTGTGGTGAACTCTCTCTCTCTCAGTCACTGATGGAGGTGTGTGAGTGTGGTGATCTCTCTCTCTCTGAGTGACTGATGGAGGTGTGTGAGTGTGGTGATCTCTCTCTCTCAGTCACTGATGGAGGTGTGTGAGTGTGGTGATCTCTCTCTCTCTCAGTCACTGTTGGAGGTTTGTGAGTGTGGTGATCTCTCTCTCTCTCTCTCACTCGCTGATGCAGGTTTGTGAGTCTGGTGATCTCTCTCTCTCTCAGTCACTGATGGAGGTGTGTGAGTGTGCTGATCTCTCTCTCTCAGTCACTAAAGGAGTTGTGTGAGTGTGGTGATCTCTCTCTCTCTCTGTCACTGTTGGAGGTGTGTGTGTGTGGTGATCTCTCTCAGTCACTGATGGGGTTGTGTGAGTGTGGTGATCTCTCTCTCTCAGTCACTAATGGAGGTGTGTGAGTGTGGTCATCTCTCTGTCTCTCTCAGTCACTGATGGAGGTGTGTGAGTGTGGTGATCTCTCTCACTCGTTGATGGAGGTGTGTGAGTGTAGTTATCTCTCTCTCTCTCTCGCTGATGGAGGTGTGTGAGTGTGGTGATCTCTCTCTCTCTCACTCGCTGATGGAGGTGTGTGAGTGTGGTGATCTCTCTCTCTCTTACTCGCTGATGGAGGTGTGTGAGTGTGGTGATCTCTCTCTCTCTCAGTCACTAAAGGAGGTTTGTGAGTGTGGTGATCTCTCTCTCTCAGTCACTGATGGAGGTGTGTGAGTGTGGTGATCTCTCTCTCTCGCTGATGGAGGTGTGTGAGTGTGGTGATCTCTCTCTCTCTCACTCGCTGATGGAGGTGTGTGAGTGTGGTGATCTCTCACTCTCTCACTCGCTGATGGAGATGTCTGAGTGTGGTGATCTCTCTGTCTCAGTCAGTGATGGAGGTGTGTGAGTGTGGTGACGTCTCTCTCTCTCAGTCACTGATGGAGATGTGTGAGTGTGGTGATCTCTCTCTCCTAGTCACTAATGGAGGTGTGTGAGCGTGGTGATCTCTCTCTCTCACTCGCAGATGGAGGTGTGTGAGTGTGGTGATCTTTCTCTCTCAGTCACTGATGGAGGTTTGCGAGTGTGCTGATTTCTCTCTCTCTCTCTCTGACTCGTTGATGGAGGTGTGTGAGTGTGGTGATCTCTCTCTCTCTCAGTCACTGATGGAGTTGTTTGAGTGTGGTGATCTCTCTCTCTCTCTCTCACTCGCTGATGCAGGTTTGTGAGTCTGGTGATCTCTCTCTCTCTCAGTCACTGATGGAGGTGCGTGAGTGTGCTGATCTCTCTCTCTCAGTCACTAAAGGAGGTGTGTGAGTGTGGTGATCTCTCTCTCTCTCAGTCACTGATGGAGTTGTGTGAGTGTGGTGATCTCTCTCTCTCAGTCACTAATGGAGGTGTGTGAGTGTGGTCATCTCTCTGTCTCTCTCAGTCACTGATGGAGGTGTGTGAGTGTGGTGATCTCTCTCACTCGTTGATGGAGGTGTGTGAGTGTGGTTATCTCTCTCTCTCTCTCGCTGATGGAGGTGTGTGAGTGTGGTGATCTCTCTCTCTCACTCGCTGATGGAGGTGTGCGAGTGTGGTGATCTCTCTCTCTCACTCGCTGATGGAGGTGTGTGAGTGTGGTGATCTCTCTCTCTCTCAGTTGCTGATGGAGATGTGTGAGTGTGGTGATCGCTCTCTCTCTCAGTCAGTGATGGAGGTGTGCGAGTGTGGTGATATCTCTCTCTCTGAGTCACTGATGGAGGTGTGTGAGTGTGGTGATCTCTCTCTCCCTCACTCGCTTATGGAGGTGTATGAGTGTGGTGATCTCTCTCTCTCTCACTCGCTGATGGAGATGTGTGAGTGTGGTGATCTCTCTCTCTCTCAGTCACTGATGGAGGTGTGTGAGTGTGGTGATCTGTCTCTCTCTCAGTCACTGATGGAGCTGTGTGAGTTTGGTGATATCTCTCTCTCTCAGTCACTGATGGAGGTGTGTGAGTGTGGTGATCTCTCTCTCTCTCACTCGCTGATGGAGGTGTGTGAGTGTGGTGATCTCTCTCTCTCTCAGTTACTGATGGAGGTGTGTGAGTCTGGTGATTTCTCTGTCTCTGCGTCACTGATGGAGGTGTGTGAGTGTGGTGATCTCTCTCTCTCTCAGTTACTGATGGAGGTGTGTGAGTGTGGTCATCTCTCTCTCTCTCTCAGTCACTGATGGAGATGTGTGAGTGTGGTGATCTCTTTCTCCTAGTCACTAATGGAGGTGTGTGAGCGTGGTGATCTCTCTCTCTCACTTGCAGATGGAGGTGTGTGGGTGTGGTGATATCTCTCTCTCTCAGTCACTGGTGGAGGTGTGTGACTGTGGTGATCTCTCTCTCTCTCTCAGTCACTGATGGAGGTGTATGAGTGTGGTGATCTCCATCTCTCTCACACGCTGATGGAGGCTTGTGAGTCTGGTTTTCTCTCTCTCTCTCAGTCACTCATGGAGGTGTGTGAGTGTGGTGATCTCTCCCTCTCAGTCACTAAAGGAGGTGTGTGAGTGTGGTGATCCCTCTCTCTCCCAGTCACTGATGGAGTTGTTTGAGTGTGGTGATCTCTCTCTCTCTCTAACTCTCTGATGGAGGTGTGTGAGTGTGGTGATCTCTCTCTCTCAGTCACTGATGGAGTTGTGTGAGTGTGGTGATCTCTCTCTCTCAGTCACTAATGGAGGTGTGTGAGTGTGGCGATATCTCTCTCTCTCAGTCACTGATAGAGGTGTGTGAGTGTGGTGATCTCTCTCTCAGTCGCTGATGGAAGTGTGTGAGTGTGGTGATCTCTCTCTGTCTCAGTCACTGATGGAGGTGTGTGAGTGTGGTGATCTCTCTCTCTCAGTAACTGATGGAGGTGTGTGAGTGTCGTCATCTCTCTCTCTCAGTCACTGATGGAGGTGTGTGCGTGTGGTGATCTCTCTCTCTCTCAGTCACTGATGGAGGTGTGTGAGTGTGGTTATCTCTCTCTCTCTCAGTCACTGATGGAGGTGTGTGAGTGTGGTGAACTCTCTCCCTCTCAGTCACTGATGGAGATGTGTGAGTGTAGTGATTTCTCTCTCAGTCACTGATGGAAGTTTGTGAGTGTGGTGATCTCTCTCTCTCTCAGTCATTGTTGGAGGTGTGTGAGTGTGGTGATCTCTCTCTCTCACTCGCAGATGGAGGTGTGTGAGTGTGGTGATCTCTCTCTCTCTCAGTCACTGATGGAGTTGTTTGAGTGTGGTGATCTCTCTCTCTCTCACTCGCTGATGGAGGTGTGTGAGTGTGGTGATCTCTCTCTCTCTCAGTTACTGATGGAGGTGTGTGAGTCTGGTGATTTCTCTGTCTCTGCGTCACTGATGGAGGTGTGTGAGTGTGGTGATCTCTCTCTCTCTCAGTTACTGATGGAGGTGTGTGAGTGTGGTCATCTCTCTCTCTCTCTCAGTCACTGATGGAGATGTGTGAGTGTGGTGATCTCTTTCTCCTAGTCACTAATGGAGGTGTGTGAGCGTGGTGATCTCTCTCTCTCACTTGCAGATGGAGGTGTGTGGGTGTGGTGATATCTCTCTCTCTCAGTCACTGATGGAGGTGTCTGACTGTGGTGATCTCTCTCTCTCTCTCAGTCACTGATGGAGGTGTATGAGTGTGGTGATCTCCATCTCTCTCACACGCTGATGGAGGCTTGTGAGTCTGGTTTTCTCTCTCTCTCTCAGTCACTCATGGAGGTGTGTGAGTGTGGTGATCTCTCCCTCTCAGTCACTAAAGGAGGTGTGTGAGTGTGGTGATCCCTCTCTCTCCCAGTCACTGATGGAGTTGTTTGAGTGTGGTGATCTCTCTCTCTCTCTAACTCTCTGATGGAGGTGTGTGAGTGTGGTGATCTCTCTCTCTCAGTCACTGATGGAGTTGTGTGAGTGTGGTGATCTCTCTCTCTCAGTCACTAATGGAGGTGTGTGAGTGTGGCGATATCTCTCTCTCTCAGTTACTGATAGAGGTGTGTGAGTGTGGTGATCTCTCTCTCAGTCGCTGATGGAAGTGTGTGAGTGTGGTGATCTCTCTCTGTCTCAGTCACTGATGGAGGTGTGTGAGTGTGGTGATCTCTCTCTCTCAGTAACTGATGGAGGTGTGTGAGTGTCGTCATCTCTCTCTCTCAGTCACTGATGGAGGTGTGTGCGTGTGGTGATCTCTCTCTCTCTCAGTCACTGATGGAGGTGCGTGAGTGTGCTGATCTCTCTCTCTCAGTCACTAAAGGAGGTGTGTGAGTGTGGTGATCTCTCTCTCTCTCAGTCACTGATGGAGTTGTGTGAGTGTGGTGATCTCTCTCTCTCAGTCACTAATGGAGGTGTGTGAGTGTGGTCATCTCTCTGTCTCTCTCAGTCACTGATGGAGGTGTGTGAGTGTGGTGATCTCTCTCACTCGTTGATGGAGGTGTGTGAGTGTGGTTATCTCTCTCTCTCTCTTGCTGATGGAGGTGTGCGAGTGTGGTGATCTCTCTCTCTCACTCGCTGATGGAGGTGTGTGAGTGTGGTGATCTCTCTCTCTCTCACTTGCTGATGGAGATGTGTGAGTGTGGTGATCGCTCTCTCTCTCAGTCAGTGATGGAGGTGTGCGAGTGTGGTGATATCTCTCTCTCTGAGTCACTGATGGAGGTGTGTGAGTGTGGTGATCTCTCTCTCCCTCACTCGCTTATGGAGGTGTGTGAGTGTGGTGATCTCTCTCTCTCTCACTCGCTGATGGAGATGTGTGAGTGTGGTGATCTCTCTCTCTCTCAGTCACTGATGGAGGTGTGTGAGTGTGGTGATCTGTCTCTCTCTCAGTCACTGATGGAGCTGTGTGAGTTTGGTGATATCTCTCTCTCTCAGTCACTGATGGAGGTGTGTGAGTGTGGTGATCTCTCTCTCTCTCACTCGCTGATGGAGGTGTGTGAGTGTGGTGATCTCTCTCTCTCTCAGTTACTGATGGAGGTGTGTGAGTCTGGTGATTTCTCTGTCTCTGCGTCACTGATGGAGGTGTGTGAGTGTGGTGATCTCTCTCTCTCAGTTACTGATGGAGGTGTGTGAGTGTGGTCATCTCTCTCTCTCTCTCAGTCACTGATGGAGATGTGTGAGTGTGGTGATCTCTTTCTCCTAGTCACTAATGGAGGTGTGTGAGCGTGGTGATCTCTCTCTCTCACTTGCAGATGGAGGTGTGTGGGTGTGGTGATATCTCTCTCTCTCAGTCACTGATGGAGGTGTGTGACTGTGGTGATCTCTCTCTCTCTCTCAGTCACTGATGGAGGTGTATGAGTGTGGTGATCTCCATCTCTCTCACACGCTGATGGAGGCTTGTGAGTCTGGTTTTCTCTCTCTCTCTCAGTCACTCATGGAGGTGTGTGAGTGTGGTGATCTCTCCCTCTCAGTCACTAAAGGAGGTGTGTGAGTGTGGTAATCCCTCTCTCTCCCAGTCACTGATGGAGTTGTTTGAGTGTGGTGATCTCTCTCTCTCTCTAACTCTCTGATGGAGGTGTGTGAGTGTGGTGATCTCTCTCTCTCAGTCACTGATGGAGTTGTGTGAGTGTGGTGATCTCTCTCTCTCAGTCACTAATGGAGGTGTGTGAGTGTGGCGATATCTCTCTCTCTCAGTCACTGATAGAGGTGTGTGAGTGTGGTGATCTCTCTCTCAGTCGCTGATGGAAGTGTGTGAGTGTGGTGATCTCTCTCTGTTTCAGTCACTGATGGAGGTGTGTGAGTGTGGTGATCTCTCTCTCTCAGTAACTGATGGAGGTGTGTGAGTGTCGTCATCTCTCTCTCTCAGTCACTGATGGAGGTGTGTGCGTGTGGTGATCTCTCTCTCTCTCAGTCACTGATGGAGGTGTGTGAGTGTGGTTATCTCTCTCTCTCTCAGTCACTGATGGAGGTGTGTGAGTGTGGTGAACTCTCTCCCTCTCAGTCACTGATGGAGATGTGTGAGTGTAGTGATTTCTCTCTCAGTCACTGATGGAAGTTTGTGAGTGTGGTGATCTCTCTCTCTCTCAGTCATTGTTGGAGGTGTGTGAGTGTGGTGATCTCTCTCTCTCACTCGCAGATGGAGGTGTGTGAGTGTGGTGATCTCTCTCTCTCTCAGTCACTGATGGAGTTGTTTGAGTGTGGTGATCTCTCTCCCTCTCTCACTCTCTAATGGAGGTGTGTGTGTGGTGATCTCTCTCTCTCAGTCACTGATGGAGTTGTGTGAGTGTGGTGATCTCTCTCTCTCAGTCACTAATGGAGGTGTGTGAGTGTGGTCATCTCTCTCTCTCTCTCAGTCACTGATGGAGGTGTGTGAGTGTGGTGATCTCTCTCACTCGTTGATGGAGGTGTGTGAGTGTGGTAATCTCTCTCTCTCTCTCGCTGATGGAGGTGTGTGAGTGTGGTGATCTCTCTCACTCGCTGATGGAGGTGTGTGAGTGTGGTGATCTCTCTCTCTCTCACTTGCTGATGCAGATGTGTGAGTGTGGTGATCTCTCTCTCTCTCAGTCAGTGATGGAGGTGTGTGAGTGTGGTGATCTCTCTCTCTCTCACTTGCTGATGCAGATGTGTGAGTGTGGTGATCTCTCTCTCTCTCAGTCATTGTTGGAGGTGTGTGAGTGTGGTGATCTCTCTCTCTCACTCGCTGATGGAGGTGTGTGAGTGTGGTGATCTCTCTCTCTCTCAGTCACTGATGGAGTTGTTTGAGTGTGGTGATCTCTCTCTCTCTCTCACTCTCTAATGGAGGTGTGTATGTGTGGTGATCTCACTCTCTCAGTCACTGATGGAGTTGTGTGAGTGTGGTGATCTCTCTCTCTTAGTCACTAATGGAGGTGTGTGAGTGTGGTGATCTCTCTCTCTCTCAGTCACTGATGGAGGTGTATGAGTGTGGTGATCTCTCTCTCTCTCACTCACTTATGGAGGTGTGTGAGTGTGGTGATCTCTCTCTCTCTCACTCGCTGATAGAGGTGTGTGAGTGTGGTGATCTCTCTCTCTCTCAGTTACTGATGGAGGTGTGTGAGTGTGGTGATCTCTCTCTCTCTCAGTCACTGATGGAGGTGTGTGAGTGTGGTGATCTCTCTCTTTCTCAGTCACTGATGGAGGTGTGTGAGTGTGGTCATCTCTCTCTCTCTCTCAGTCACTGATGGAGATGTGTGAGTGTGGTGATCTCTCTCTCCTAGTCACTAATGGAGGTGTGTGAGCGTGCTGATCTCTCTCTCTCACTCGCAGATGGAGGTGTGTGGGTGTGGTGATATCTCTCTCTCTCAGTCACTGATGGAGGTGTGTGACTGTGGTGAACTCTCTCTCTCTCAGTCACTGATGGAGGTGTGTGAGTGTGGTGATCTCTCTCTCTCTGAGTGACTGATGGAGGTGTGTGAGTGTGGTGATCTCTCTCTCTCTCAGTCAGTGATGGAGGTGTGTGAGTGTGGTGATCTCTCTCTCTCTCACTTGCTGATGCAGATGTGTGAGTGTGGTGATCTCTCTCTCTCTCAGTCACTGATGGAGGTGTGTGACTGTGGTGATCTCTCTCTCTCAGTAACTGATGGAGGTGTGTGAGTGTCGTCATCTCTCTCTCTCAGTCACTGATGGAGGTGTGTGCGTGTGGTGATCTCTCTCTCTCTCAGTCACTGATGGAGGTGCGTGAGTGTGCTGATCTCTCTCTCTCAGTCACTAAAGGAGGTGTGTGAGTGTGGTGATCTCTCTCTCTCTCAGTCACTGATGGAGTTGTGTGAGTGTGGTGATCTCTCTCTCTCAGTCACTAATGGAGGTGTGTGAGTGTGGTCATCTCTCTGTCTCTCTCAGTCACTGATGGAGGTGTGTGAGTGTGGTGATCTCTCTCACTCGTTGATGGAGGTGTGTGAGTGTGGTTATCTCTCTCTCTCTCTTGCTGATGGAGGTGTGCGAGTGTGGTGATCTCTCTCTCTCACTCGCTGATGGAGGTGTGTGAGTGTGGTGATCTCTCTCTCTCTCACTTGCTGATGGAGATGTGTGAGTGTGGTGATCGCTCTCTCTCTCAGTCAGTGATGGAGGTGTGCGAGTGTGGTGATATCTCTCTCTCTGAGTCACTGATGGAGGTGTGTGAGTGTGGTGATCTCTCTCTCCCTCACTCGCTTATGGAGGTGTGTGAGTGTGGTGATCTCTCTCTCTCTCACTCGCTGATGGAGATGTGTGAGTGTGGTGATCTCTCTCTCTCTCAGTTACTGATGGAGGTGTGTGAGTGTGGTCATCTCTCTCTCTCTCTCAGTCACTGATGGAGATGTGTGAGTGTGGTGATCTCTTTCTCCTAGTCACTAATGGAGGTGTGTGAGCGTGGTGATCTCTCTCTCTCACTTGCAGATGGAGGTGTGTGGGTGTGGTGATATCTCTCTCTCTCAGTCACTGATGGAGGTGTGTGACTGTGGTGATCTCTCTCTCTCTCTCAGTCACTGATGGAGGTGTATGAGTGTGGTGATCTCCATCTCTCTCACACGCTGATGGAGGCTTGTGAGTCTGGTTTTCTCTCTCTCTCTCAGTCACTCATGGAGGTGTGTGAGTGTGGTGATCTCTCCCTCTCAGTCACTAAAGGAGGTGTGTGAGTGTGGTAATCCCTCTCTCTCCCAGTCACTGATGGAGTTGTTTGAGTGTGGTGATCTCTCTCTCTCTCTAACTCTCTGATGGAGGTGTGTGAGTGTGGTGATCTCTCTCTCTCAGTCACTGATGGAGTTGTGTGAGTGTGGTGATCTCTCTCTCTCAGTCACTAATGGAGGTGTGTGAGTGTGGCGATATCTCTCTCTCTCAGTCACTGATAGAGGTGTGTGAGTGTGGTGATCTCTCTCTCAGTCGCTGATGGAAGTGTGTGAGTGTGGTGATCTCTCTCTGTTTCAGTCACTGATGGAGGTGTGTGAGTGTGGTGATCTCTCTCTCTCAGTAACTGATGGAGGTGTGTGAGTGTCGTCATCTCTCTCTCTCAGTCACTGATGGAGGTGTGTGCGTGTGGTGATCTCTCTCTCTCTCAGTCACTGATGGAGGTGTGTGAGTGTGGTTATCTCTCTCTCTCTCAGTCACTGATGGAGGTGTGTGAGTGTGGTGAACTCTCTCCCTCTCAGTCACTGATGGAGATGTGTGAGTGTAGTGATTTCTCTCTCAGTCACTGATGGAAGTTTGTGAGTGTGGTGATCTCTCTCTCTCTCAGTCATTGTTGGAGGTGTGTGAGTGTGGTGATCTCTCTCTCTCACTCGCAGATGGAGGTGTGTGAGTGTGGTGATCTCTCTCTCTCTCAGTCACTGATGGAGTTGTTTGAGTGTGGTGATCTCTCTCCCTCTCTCACTCTCTAATGGAGGTGTGTGTGTGGTGATCTCTCTCTCTCAGTCACTGATGGAGTTGTGTGAGTGTGGTGATCTCTCTCTCTCAGTCACTAATGGAGGTGTGTGAGTGTGGTCATCTCTCTCTCTCTCTCAGTCACTGATGGAGGTGTGTGAGTGTGGTGATCTCTCTCACTCGTTGATGGAGGTGTGTGAGTGTGGTAATCTCTCTCTCTCTCTCGCTGATGGAGGTGTGTGAGTGTGGTGATCTCTCTCACTCGCTGATGGAGGTGTGTGAGTGTGGTGATCTCTCTCTCTCTCACTTGCTGATGCAGATGTGTGAGTGTGGTGATCTCTCTCTCTCTCAGTCAGTGATGGAGGTGTGTGAGTGTGGTGATCTCTCTCTCTCTCACTTGCTGATGCAGATGTGTGAGTGTGGTGATCTCTCTCTCTCTCAGTCATTGTTGGAGGTGTGTGAGTGTGGTGATCTCTCTCTCTCACTCGCTGATGGAGGTGTGTGAGTGTGGTGATCTCTCTCTCTCTCAGTCACTGATGGAGTTGTTTGAGTGTGGTGATCTCTCTCTCTCTCTCACTCTCTAATGTAGGTGTGTATGTGTGGTGATCTCACTCTCTCAGTCACTGATGGAGTTGTGTGAGTGTGGTGATCTCTCTCTCTTAGTCACTAATGGAGGTGTGTGAGTGTGGTGATCTCTCTCTCTCTCAGTCACTGATGGAGGTGTATGAGTGTGGTGATCTCTCTCTCTCTCACTCACTTATGGAGGTGTGTGAGTGTGGTGATCTCTCTCTCTCTCACTCGCTGATAGAGGTGTGTGAGTGTGGTGATCTCTCTCTCTCTCAGTTACTGATGGAGGTGTGTGAGTGTGGTGATCTCTCTCTCTCTCAGTCACTGATGGAGGTGTGTGAGTGTGGTGATCTCTCTCTTTCTCAGTCACTGATGGAGGTGTGTGAGTGTGGTCATCTCTCTCTCTCTCTCAGTCACTGATGGAGATGTGTGAGTGTGGTGATCTCTCTCTCCTAGTCACTAATGGAGGTGTGTGAGCGTGCTGATCTCTCTCTCTCACTCGCAGATGGAGGTGTGTGGGTGTGGTGATATCTCTCTCTCTCAGTCACTGATGGAGGTGTGTGACTGTGGTGAACTCTCTCTCTCTCAGTCACTGATGGAGGTGTGTGAGTGTGGTGATCTCTCTCTCTCTGAGTGACTGATGGAGGTGTGTGAGTGTGGTGATCTCTCTCTCTCTCAGTCAGTGATGGAGGTGTGTGAGTGTGGTGATCTCTCTCTCTCTCACTTGCTGATGCAGATGTGTGAGTGTGGTGATCTCTCTCTCTCTCAGTCACTGATGGAGGTGTGTGACTGTGGTGATCTCTCTCTCTGTAACTGA